>NW_028157540.1:0-4000 GCF_964263955.1 Coregonus lavaretus
ATGAAAGCATGTGGCCATGGGTATGGAAACTGAGCCTGGTCTAGGTGGAGGAAGGCTTTGTAATTATAGAGCTGGTGGTAGGGATAGGGTTGTTAACTGGGCTGCAGGAGCTGGAGGGTAGAAATGGGCTAATTGCCAGAGGATTATACCCCCTCCCCCCAATTATTATCTAGAATGCATTTAACTGTGCAAACAGGTGCACTCATACAAAACTAGAAACAGGCCGATGTAACATGAGACACTAGGAGAGGCACACACCGACCGACACACACACACCTCTGCCTTGACTAAACCAAGTCCACACCGTTGCATATTGAAAAGGCCTCTCTTTTTTCCACCTGTTTTGACATGTTGTTTGTCTCTCTACAGCAGCTGTTCCTGTTCCTGCTGGAGGGTCAGACAGGGGGCGCTGTGGCCCAGCAGGGCTGTATCAGTGCAGAGCAGCTCCTGGTGGAGCTAAAGGCCGGGGGCATCCGACCAGAACAAGAGGAAGCCATCAAACAGGAGCTCCGACACATCAGCTCCCTGGACCTGCTGGACTTCCTGGCGTACCTGCCCCTCTTCGTCCTCATCCACAACTCGGTCATCGCCAACCCACTGGATGACTCCAGCAACCTGTGATGTCATCGGCTACACAGACTTGACCCCTATCTGTCATTACCTACCACACACTGTGGTAACAGGGTTCCAGGGACCCCTTTCTAAAAAGATAGCTAATGCACTTAAAGCAGTTTTTTAGATGTGTTTTTTACAAGTTTACTTTTTTTGTAACTTGGGAGCACTTTTCATGTAACAAGGTCAACCTTCTGAGACATTTCTTCAAATGGGCTTTGGAGACACCCTTTGGAATATGCATTTATAAATAGCCTACCCCTTTGCATTGGGTGTCTAAGCTTGAGAATGGTGCTGTCTATGGTACTGAAATATGCAGGGATTTTCAGTTGCGGTTCATGCTGAATCAGTAATGCACTGAATAGGGACATAACACGTTTAGACTCCAGTTAGACAAGGGATACACAATTGTTGCTCATGGGGGGCCGAATCCTAAAATGCAAGATGCAGGTGCAACTTCGAACTTTTGCACAAATCAAGCATTGATTCAATGCATGATTTATGCCAAACCTTTGTGCGGGTTTTTCAGATAGGGGAGTGGGGGGGTGAATATAATGGCTCTCCACCGCTTTAGTAACTGAGTAATGTGGCATTATGAAAATAAAATAAACGAAGCATGGCCTAACCTAAATCTCCTATGTGTTTTCAATCATCTTCCTCAGCTTTAGGTGAGAGGGTCCAGCAAGAAATTACAAATTAGATATGGCAGTTCTCTCTTTAATGTCCCTCACGCTTGACAGAGTCGGGAGGAAATCATTAACGCACTCTGACAGGCGGTCACGGAATTGTTCGGACCATTCATTGCTGTTTTTGGGTAGCTGTGTCATAGAAATTCTATAAATCCTAATAAGGGTACCAAAGAGGGCTACACATATTGCCTGTCGTTTTTGTGTCTTGTGCCCTTCTTGGTAAGCTCTATTTTTATTTTACCTTTATTGTAGCCCTATCCTGCAGTCAAATGACCAAATCGCCCTCTAGTGGCCTCATGGGTGGAATGTTATTATTTTTCATAATTAATAAACATTATTTCTTTTTTTTACACGGAAATCCGGTGTTTCTATGTCAAACGGTTTTGTTATATTTCAGTCTTCTGTGATGTATATGAAGTATAATATTTGGATGCAAACTCAAAATGTTGCCAAATTATTCGTTTTCAAGCCCATAACCGTGTGTGAGGTGTATACTTTTGTTTCAAAGGACAGTAGATTTGTTTAAGACTACCAAGAAAGACTCTGTGTGACCCTGATTTAGCCCACAGCAGTAAAAGGTTAAGAGGGAGTTCCATTGAGACCAAGGTCTATTTTCCAAGGGAGCCCAGCATATACACAATTTACAAAATACAATATAATACAAATAGGCCTATACAAAATTACAAACACACTCAAGAAAAACAATCACATTCCTCAGCAAAGAGGTCCCCAATCAACAATTTGAACTCCCCTTGAGGCACCACATCCAGGGGACCACATCCAGTTGGGAACTTTGTAGATTGTTCCATACATGGGGTGCAAACAAACTAAAAGCAGAGACTAAAGGGATTTCCAGAGTTAGCCATCGTTGAGACCGGGTATGGCACTGTAACTCGTTTGTCTAAAGGTTATTAATGATGTTAGGTACGGACAGAGTTTTTGTAAGAGAGCTTTATAAATAAAAAGAGAGCAATGAATCGACCTACAGTGTGGTCCTCTGTAGCTCAGCTGGTAGAGCACGGCGCTTGTAACGCCAAGGTAGTGGGTTCGATCCCCGGGACCACCCATACACAAAAAAAAAAAATGTATGCACGCATGACTGTAAGTCGCTTTGGATAAAAGCGTCTGCTAAATGGCGTATTATTATTATTCAGAAAGTATTGGGACCCCTTTTATTTTTCCACATTTTGTTACGTTACAGCCTTATTCTAAAATGGATCAAAGAAAACATTTTCCTCATCAATCTACACAAAATACCCCATATTGACAAAGCAAAAACAGGTTTTTAGAAATGTTTGCAAATTTATTAAAAATAAAAAACAGAAATACCTTAATTAAATAAGTATTCAGACTCTTTGGTATGAGACTCAAAATTGAGCTCAGGTGCATCCTGTTTCTATTTATCATCTTTGAGATGTTTCTACAACTTGATTGGAGTCCACCTGTGGTAAATTCAATTGATTGGACATGATTTGGAAAGGCACACACCTGTCTATATAAGGTCCCACAGTTGACAGTGCATGTCAGCGCAAAAACCAAGCCATGAGGTTGAAGGAATTGTCCGTAGAGCTCCGAGACAGGATTGTGTTGAGGCACAGATCTGGGGAAGGGTCCCAAAACATTTCTGCTGCATTGAAGGTACAGGCAGAATCCTAGAGGAAAACCTGGTTCAGTCTGCTTTCCAACAGACACTGGGAGATAAGTTCACCCTTCAGCAGAACAATAACCTAAAACACAAGGCCAAATATTCACTGGAGTTGCTTACCAAGACGACATTAAATGTTCCTGAGTGGCTTAGTTACAGTTTTGACTTAATTCGGCTTGAAAACCTATGGCAAAAAAAAAATGGCTGTCTATATAATGTATATTGCATATATTTTACAATCCAGTTGTGCAAAGCTCTTGGAGACTTACCCAGAAAGACACAGCTTTAATCGACTCAGAGGTGTGAATACGTATGTAAATGAGATATTTCTGTATTTCATTTCCAATACATTTGCAAAAATTTCAAAAACGTGTTTTCACTTTGTCATTATGGGGTATTGTGTGTAGCTGCGTGAGATAAAATATTATAATTGAATCCATTTTGAATTCAGGCTGTAAGAAAACAACATGTGGAATAAGTTAAGGGGTATGAATACTTTCTGAATGCACTGTATATCTGCAAGAAAGTGATAAATAAGTGACTGTTTGAAATGGGGTCATATAAACATTGCCTTATTTATATTTTTACAGATAACATAAAGTGAATTCTGTCTGAAATAGTCATGCTATAATGGGCATAGTTTCTCAGACCAAATTTCCATTCTGGCTCAAACAAAGCAATCACTCCCACAGGAACTCTATGCTTAACTGTTCTGCCACATTCATTTCAAATGTTAAATTTTTCGATTTGTAAATAAAAGGGAACACATCTGCAAATAATGTAAACTGACTTTTCTAACTACACTGTACAGCTTTAGTGTGTCTGTGCGTCATAGGTACAACTGCAAGCAATTCGCTTCTCAAATCCTTCTCAAATGTCTGTTCAATGTGAGAAACAAAATGAAAAACAACTGTTAGACTAATACAATGCCTACTGTTACGAATTATTACTATTCCTAACAAGACAACGAAGTGATGGTCTTTACCCGCCATGGAGACTTATAAAGGCTACTTCCCCCCCACCAAAAGTTCCCACGCTGAGTGATATTGTTTAC
>NW_028157539.1:0-92500 GCF_964263955.1 Coregonus lavaretus
CAGCTTAACTAGGTCTTTCTTTGTAGCACTGGACCACATGACTGGACAATAATCAAGATAAGACAAAACTAGAACCTGCAGGACTTGCTTTTTGGAGTGTAGTGTCCAAAAAAGCAGAGCATCTCTTTACTATGGACATACCTCTCCCCATCTTTACAACCATCGAATCTACAGTGCCTTCGGAAAGTATTCAGACCCTTTGACTTTTTTTTCCACTTTGTTACGTTACAGCCTTATTCTAAAATGGATTTTTTTTAAACAAATCCTCAGCAATCTACACACAATATCCCATATGACAAAGTGAAAACAGGTTTTAAGAAAAACTGAAATACCTTATTTACATAAGTATTCAGACCCATCTATTCTTCTAATCTATATGTTAGCCCAGTAGACAGGAGGAAGAAGAGGAGTGCTAGAGACAAAGGAGAAACCAGGGAAGGGACGAAGCGCTGGAACAGATTAGAAAGGATAAGCAACACAACATGGACATGTTGATTCCATAAACAGGTCATGAGCAACACAACATGGACATGTTGATTCCATAAACAGGTCATGAGCAACACAACATGGACATGTTGATTTCATAAACAGGTCATGAGCAACACAACATGGACATGTTGATTCCGTAAACAGGTCATGAGCAACACAACATGGACATGTTGATTCCATAAACAGGTCATGAGCAACACAACATGGACATGTTGATTCCGTAAACAGGTCATGAGCAACACAACATGGACATGTTGATTCCGTAAACAGGTCATGAGCAACACAACATGGACATGTTGATTCCGTAAACAGGTCATGAGCAACACAACATGGACATGTTGATTCCGTAAACAGGTCATGAGCAACACAACATGGACATGTTGATTCCTTAAACAGGTCATGAGCAACACAACATGGACATGTTGATTCCGTAAACAGGTCATGAGCAACACAACATGGACATGTTGATTCCATAAACAGGTCATGAGCAACACAACATGGACATGTTGATTCCGTAAACAGGTCATGAGCAACACAACATGGACATGTTGATTCCGTAAACAGGTCATGAGCAACACAACATGGACATGTTGATTCCATAAACAGGTCATGAGCAACACAACATGGACATGTTGATTCCGTAAACAGGTCATGAGCAACACAACATGGACATGTTGATTCCGTAAACAGGTCATGAGCAACACAACATGGACATGTTGATTCCATAAACAGGTCATGAGCAACACAACATGGACATGTTGATTCCATAAACAGGTCATGAGCAACACAACATGGACATGTTGATTCCGTAAACAGGTCATGAGCAACACAACATGGACATGTTGATTCCGTAAACAGGTCATGAGCAACACAACATGGACATGTTGATTCCGTAAACAGGTCATGAGCAACACAATATGGACATTTCACATTAGTAAAGTGTTCTGGAGTGCCTCAAGGCTCCGTTCTAGTCCCGTCTCCATTTACTAATGCAGTCTTACATGACTCAGTTCATTACAGGGACATCGTATTGGATTCTTATCCTCCGACTAGGGTGGGATTTATCCAAGATCTTTTATTTCCAATATTAATTATTTAATGTGAAATGCAAGAGTGATGATTTATCGAAGCTCTGCGTCTCTGGATGGAGGAACAGAGAAAGAGAGAAAGATTAAGGATGAGAGAGAAATAAAGACAGAGGAACAGAGAGAGCTTTTCTTCTGCGCTCCTAGGCAACATCTAGCCCTGATATCTAAACACATGCTCCACACTAATCTGTTTGGCTCTGTGAGGCGCTCAAACACCCCCAGGCATAATTGTATGCAGAGCTGGCCAAGAGAATATCTCCTCCCTCACTGTACAGTTAATAATGCAAGGGGAACATATGTGCCTTCAATCCAATTCAGTCCAGGCTCCTCGTTCTGGGGTGCATTGAACCGTGGCCAGCCGGGCCACATAATTGGGCGTGCTGATTGCAAGTGTCATTGGGTATGAAAAAGTACGTAGATGTCAATCAACTGAAACAGAGTTTGTTTGGGGTGAGGTTGAAGGGTATGTGTTTATGCCGTGTTCACATTTATTGGTTCAATGTGTTTTTATCGCGCAAATTTTCAGACACCTGACCAAATATGCATCAATGTCCCGTCTCAAGCGATAATTACGGATGTTGTGGTTGGGTGTTTTTCGCTGGTTCGGTTTGTATATTTGTGCAGTCCATTGCGGCTGCACGCAGGTACTTCGGCGCTACCCTAGCGTGCTGCTTCACCGAAGCGAAGCAATAAACAAAGCTAATTACCATGTGGAAGGAGTAATCGAATCAGAACAAAAAAGTTTCCTTTAATTCCCTTAGTTTTGCAAAAAGCTCCTATAGTGACCCACCATAAACACGTAAAAGTGTTGGGAAAGCAAATACGACTGGCTGATGTTTCCATCAGCAGTCTACACGGGCCGAAATAACAGGCCGCTCGGTTTTTTAACGGGGCCTCTCTGACTAGGTTTTTCACAGATTGAGGTGCTGTAAGAAAATGTGCTGCCGGGTCCAAACTCAGTTACAAAGGGCCCTGTCGGTAAACTAGAGGGTGGGGAAGTTCGCTGGCGCAGCAACTGGATAAATGAAAAGAGAAACAAGGAGGGGTCTTAAAATAGCTGCACAAGGATAAACAATGGTTGTGTGTGTGCATCTCTGTGTGTGTTTCTTTGAATTTAACCCCCCATGGCCTCTTCCATACTGCGATTGAAATAGAATAGCTGAAAGGCGATGGTATTGGAATAACACATGGGGCAGAGTGGACAACGAAAAAGAACAGGTCTGTATTTGAAGTCAGCAGGATGGTTTACTTTGAGGTCTCCAGGAGAGACAAGAGGTGAGAGGGAGATCTGAGAGAGACTGTTCCACAGATACTAACTAAACATCCTGACATCAGAAACACCTGTTCAAAATAAACCTCTGGCCCCTCACGCAATATCAGGAAGAAGACTCCATCTGCTAGGGCAGAAATAGAGCTTTTATTTTCATACAGGACCAAAGTAGTCGCTCCCCAAGAAAAACAACCAGTAGCCTTACTGTTCCTTTGGACAAGCATACCACAAGATGAATCGGTTTTTCATTCTCTGTAAAAAAAAAACTCTCCACAATACCAGTCTGTTCCTGCTTCTTTAGCCAACTTGTCATTGTCTTGTTAACAATGCAGGATCATCAAATACACCCATTGGTCTGGCATTCCGTCTACAACAGTGTTACGGTAACATTGGAACCATTGTCTGATAGCAAACCATCATAATTGGTGTCTCAGGTTATTGTGTTACCTTGAGCCACTCCTCAGCTTGTTCTTTGCTCTGCACGGCCAGAACCAGGGCATCTGCCCCCTGGTGGACTATCTTCAGCTCGTGTTTCTTCTTCTTGCCGTCCTTGGGGACATGTGTGATGCTGCAGCCTGATAACGCCAGCTCCATCTGGGGCGTCTGGTCTTTAGAAGACTTGTAGCACTAGAGGAAGAGAGGAAGAGAGGAAGAGAGAGAGAGAGAGAGAGAGAGAGAGAGAGAGAGGAGAGAGAGAGAGAGAGAGAGAGAGAGAGAGAGAGAGAGAGAGAGAGAGAGAGGAGAGAGAGAGAGAGAGAGAGAGAGAGAGAGAGAGAGAGAGAGAGAGAGAGAGAGAGAGAGAGAGAGAGAGAGAGAGAGAGCGAGAGAGAGAGAGAGAGAGAGAGAGAGAGAGCGAAGGAGGAGAGAGGAAGGAGAGAGAGAGGGAGGAGAGGAAGAAGAGAGAGAAGGAGGAGAGGAAGGAGAGAGGAAGGAGAGAGAGAGAGAGAGAGAGAGAGAGAGAGAGAAGGAGGAGAGAGAGAAGGAGAGAGAGAGAGAAGGAGAGAGGGAGAGAGAGAAGGAGGAGAGAGGAAGGAGAGAGAGAGAAAGAGAGAGAGAGGAGGAGAGGAAGGAGAGAGGAAGGAGAGAGAGAGAGAGAGAGGGAGAGAGAGAAGGAGGAGAGGGAGAGAGAGGAAGGAGGGAGAGAGGAAGGAGGGAGAGAGGAAGGAGAGAGAGAGGGAGCGAGAGAAGGAGAGAGGGAGAGAGAGAAGGAGGAGAGAGAGAGAGAGCGAAAGAGAGAGGGAGGAGAGAGAGAGAGAGAAGGAGGAGAGAGAAGGAGGAGAGAGAGAGAGAAGGAGGAGAGAGGAAGGAGAGAGGGAGAGGTCAAAGAACCGGTGGATTAAGTCTTTCAAATACACATGGCTATTTGACAGGTAAAGGACAACTGGCTCTACGAGCACAAGCAATCATCCACAACACACCAGCATGGTCTGTGAGGAATTATGACGTTGCAGGGGGTAGACGATATTAGGCAAGTCAGTTAAGAACAAATTCTTATTTACAATGACGGCCTACCTCGGCCAAACCCGGACGACGTTGGGCCAATTGCGCGCCGCCCTAGTTCCATCATGAGTGTGTGTGTGTGTGTGTTTTTGTGTGCGAGGCTGATAGTGCATGTCTTTGTCTCTGTGCATATGTCCGTACCAGCAGCTTGTTGTCCTTGATGACACAGAGCAGCTTGGTCCACTGGCCGAAGCGTTTCTTGCGCAGCAGGAAGGCACAGATGCGTGCGTCCTTGACCAGGTCCATGGAGGCCTCCTCGCTAGGCCACTGGTGACGCATCTTCTTCCCTATGTTCCCCTTCCCATCCTCCTCCTCCTCGTCATACGACTCATACGAACTGCTCATCTGGTCAGAATCATAGTCTGAGTGATAGACGAGAGAGGGACCAGGTAGAATGTGTTAGATATTGAGGGTATAGATGCAGCCTGAGTAAATGTGTGTTCAGTCCTCACATTGGTGATACATTATCGGGGGCTTTTCAAGATGTGTGGTTTCATTGTGTGTTCGTGTATCTTATTCACATGTATGTGTGTTTATATTTTGTACACTCACTGGAGGTGATGTATTCTGGGGCTTTTCCAGGACTGAGGGGGACGGCCTCTTCATAGTATCCCTCTGGGAGAGAGGAGCTGGGGAGAGGAGGCGGACCATTGTCTGGAGGCTGGAGGAAACACAGGGAGAGAGAGAGGGATTGGTTAGCTTGTTCAGTAATGTGATAAACACACACACACAGAGAGACAGAGAGAGAGACAGAGAGACAGAGACAGAGAGAAATAAATAACGAACTAGAATGCTATTTGGCCCTAAACAGAGTGTACACAGTGGCAGAATACCTGACCACTGTGACTGACCCAAACTTAAGGAAAGCTTTGACTATGTACAGACTCAGTGAGCATAGCCTTGCTATTGAGAAAGGTCGCCGTAGGCAGACCTGGCTCTCAAGAGAAGACAGGCTATGTGCACACTGCCCACAAAATGAGGTGGAAACTGAGCTGCACTTCCTAACCTCCTGCCAAATGTATGACCATATTAGAGACATATACTTCCCTCAGATTACAGAGGTTCACAAAGAATTCGAAAACAAATCCAATTTTGATAAACTCCCTTATCTACTGGGTGAAAAACCGCAGTGTGCCATCACAGCAGCAATATTTGTGACCTGTTGCACAAGAAAAGGGCAACCAGTGAAGAACAAACACCATTGTAAATACAACCCATATTTATGTTTATTTATTTTCCCATTTGTACTTTAACCATTGTTACAACACTGTATATATACATAATATGACATTTGAAATGTCTTTATTCTTTTGGAACTTCTGAGTGTAATGTTTACTGTTAATATTTATTGTTTATTTCACGTTTGTTTAATATCTACTTCACTTGCTTTGGCAATGTTAACATACGTTTCCCATGCCAATAGAGCCCTTAAATTGAAATGAGAGAGAGAGAGAGAGAGAGAGAGAGAGAGAGAGAGAGAGAGAGAGAGACAGAGAGAGATGTTAGCTTGTACAGTAGTGTGATAAACAGAGAGAGAGAGAGAGAGAGAGAGAGATGTTAGCTTGTACAGCAGTGTGATAAACAGAGAGAGGCATCTGTTACGTTGCACTGTGGTCTATGGGAAAGTGAAGGCAATATGTGCGTTAGGGCAGGGCAAAACCACAAGAAGTAGCTACTTCTAATGGGAGGTCCGTAAGTGTGACCCCCGTCTATATGGTGGCCATCTTATCTCTACGTTATCAGCCAGACAATGGGAGGAAGTCAGTCATTTAGTAATCCGCTGAGTTGACTAGTGATTGGCTTTGAAGTGTTACAGAGCCACGGAGGCAATCAACATGTAAAGACTTTTCACTAAGAAGTGATGCTTTTCCACTTAGGGGATGATGGAGAGAGAGACAGAGAGACAAGTAAAAGAGGGTGTGGGATGGTATAACACTTCTTTGTGGTTGTTTACTCTCCTCCACTTAGCTAGCTAGGGTGCGAGGATAAACTAACTCACTGACGTAATGCATCTTGGCCTGCGCTACAACGCGCCGGGGTCTTTGCGTTCAGCTCTTAAAATAACATAATTGCGGCAATAAAAAATGTAAATCTCATAATCTCTCCAAGTGCATGGAAATAAATGTATTCTCCGTTGACATTCAATGCAGTGATTTGAGCATTCCCAGTGCTGGTTTTCACCCAGAGTGAGAGCAAGAGAGAATACAGAGAGAGCTTCTCTGCTGGAGAGCGATACCTTGGGTTGGATAATAGCTTCTTACGGGCCTTTGGGGTGTTGTTACCTCTCTCGGAGGTTCTCTTTGTGTGTTCAGTCTGTTTATAAATCCTACCCTTCACTCTGTGTAATCCTGGTTGACTCCATTCCCACCTGCTCTTCACTAGGCTCTATATCTAAGGCCATGAGTGTTACCTGATCACGTGACCGGGGTTTTCCCTAGTCAGGTCACATGGTCAGGTAAAAACTCGGGCCCCAGTATCGGCATCATGTCGCCTGGAAGCCCGTTCTAGAAATGGCCCACTTGACAACCTGACGTAACCATGACAACGGCCTCTCGCCTAAAAACAAGCAGTTATGTCTGGTACCTCCCATAAAGCCCCAGCTCCCCCCTTTTTCTTCTCATGGAAAAGTCTGCTTTAATTTTATTTTGTTGGTGGCAGCTGCCATTTTTTCCGCGGATGGAAGGTTTTTAGGGGAAACTCTACCACAGTTGTGAAACGCCAGTGCTACGGGCCGTTGCTCGTGACCAACCCAGAAAGGCGGCAAACAACGGTGTCGCCACATCAATGTCCCCGTTGCCATGGCAACGTGGAAATATGTGGCTATCCATATAATAAGGGACCATTTCTATGTGTGTTCTTTTACAGTGCAGAGCTATGTCAGGAAGTATGTATCACCGTGTCATGATCAAAGCATTTATACTGAACGATACACAGTGGCTATGAGATGTGGGGCAATCCTCCCAACAGGTCTAGGTTGACCTTGACACACATCTTGCAGGACTGGACCAGATTATTACTAGCATTAACACCGTATTCATACATCTAGATTGGGGAAAAGCTCAATGCAAAGTCAATACGATGACTCTAAACTACACTCACTGGCCAAAGGGAAATGGTAGCTGAAGAAACTAAAATGCTGAGTTCTGATATACAGCTAGCTGACAAGGGTAAAAGAGGACTATTTACAGTCTGCAGCCCTAACTCTCAGCCACTCTGACAAGGCCCAGCCAAACCACAGACTGACAAACACTAACCATTAATGATAAACACAGATTAGTCACAGTGCTGCACTTCAGCACCAAAATGCTTCCTCAAGTCTATCTGCCCAACTTCCCATTGGAAGGGGGGGGGGGGGTTCTACTAAGCTAACATATGAAATTGTTTTAAGATGGCCATATATTATATTATATATGACAAAATAATTTGATGAATAACACTTTCATAAAACAGACAGTCCAAAAACAAAATCACAAGGAATAACGATTTGAAGTGTCTGTCCTATATTTACATTTTAGTCATTTAGCAGACGCTCTTATCCAGAGCGACTTACAGTTAGTGAGTACATACATTTTCATACTGGCCCCCCGTGGGAAACGAACCCACAACCCTGGCGTTGCAAGCGCCATGCTCTACCAACTGAGCTACAGGGGACCTGGAGACATAAGAAAGCTCAGGAAATATTTTTGTTTTTTGGACACATATTTAACCCCTTATTTTTGCTGGCACAAAACTACCTACATACACTATATATATATAAAAGTATGTGGACACCACTTCAAATTGGTGGATTCGGCTATTTCAGCGACAACCGTTGCTGACAGGTGTATAAAATCGAGCACACCGCCATGCAATCTCCATAGACAAACATTGGCAGTAGAATGACCTTACTGAAGAGCTCAACGTGTCACCGTCATAGGATGCCACCTTTCCAACAAGTCAGTTCATCAAATGTCTGCCCTGCTAGAGCTGCCCCGGTCAACTGTAAGTGCTGCTATTGTGAAGTGGAAACGTCTAGAAGCAACAAAGGCTCAGCCATGAAGTGGTAGAACACACAAGCTCACAGAACGGGACTGCCGAGTGCTGAAGCGCGTAGAGTGTAAAAATCGTTTGTCCTCGGTTGCAACACTCACTACCGAGTTCCAAACTGCCTCTGGAAGCAACGTCAAAACAAGAACTGTTCGTCCGGAGCTTCAAGAAATGGGTTTCCATGGCCGAGCAGCCGCACACAAGCCTAAGATAACCATGAGCAATGCCAAGTGTCGGTTGGAGTGGTGTAAAGCTTGCCGCCATTGGACTCTGGAGCAGTGAACACGTGTTCTCTGGAGTGATGAATCACCATCTGGCAGTCCGACGGACAAATCTGGGTTTGGCGGATGCCAGGAGAACACTACCTGCCCGAATGCATAGTGCCAACTGTAAAGTTTGGTGGAGGAGGAATAATGGTCTGGGGCTGTTTTTCATGGTTCGGGCTAGGCCCCTTAGTTCCAGTGAAGGGAAATCTTAACGCTACAACATACAATGAAATTCTAGATGATTCTGTGCTTCCAACTTTGTGGCAACAGTTTGGGGAAGGCCCTTTCCTGTTTCAGCATGACAATGCCCCCGTGCACAAATCGAACTCCATACAGAAACGGTCTGTCGAGATCAGTGTGGAAGAACTTGACTGGCCTGTACAGAGCCCTGAACTCAACCCCATCGAACACCTTTGGGATGATTTGGAACGTCGACTGCGAGCCAGGCCTAATCGCCCAACATCAGTGCCCGACCTCACTAATGCTTGTGGCTGAATGTAAGCAAGTCCCCGCAGCAATGTTCCAACATCTACTGGAAAGCCTTCCCAGAGGAGTGGAGGCTGTTCTGGCAGCAAAGGGGGGACCAACTCCATATGAATGGCCATGATTTTGGAATGAGATGTTCGACGAGCAGGTGTCCACATACTTTTGGTCATGTAGTGTACTTCCATTCATTTTTTAAATCGGTAGTGGGTTACCTTCAGACGAGTCCCGTGACACTTGTGGGGGTCATATTAGTTTGTAGCCCAAACGGTTTGGACGCTACAGACAGAACTTGGCACATCGGCTGTACCGACTGCAGACGAGTCCCGTGGGGCTTTTGGGGGTCGTAGAGCAAATGCTGTTCATGAGAGTCTCATCTTTCCATAGAGTGGTCATATTAGTTTGTAGGCCAAACCGTTTGGACAAAGGCCGATTTACGGGATGTTTCATGGTTTCACAAACACCACTGTAGCTTGGCCACCTTCCACAGAAGGCTGACTAAGGTGGATGCGGCGGCTTGAGACGCAGCCCATGCAAAAAATCTCTCTCTCTCTCTCTCTCTCTCCCCTCTCTCTCTCCCTCTACCCTCTCCCCCACCCATCTACCCTCGCTCTCCATCTATATCCTCCCTTTCTCTCTCATCTATAACTAACTCTAAGACGTGGCTCGACCCCAGAACCATTTCCTCTGGGAAACACTGCTTTGTGGTGAACTCATTTTCTGGCAAGGCCACAGGCCCACTAAACTCCACAACCGCTCCCCCACCCTTCCCGAAAACTCCCCACTGCACCAAGGGAGGACAAGAGAATAAAAGAAAGCTGAGCGAGTGGAACACTTCAAGACTTCAAGACTGTAAAAGGCAGAGAAATGAAGTCCGACCTTGACAGTCCAACCTTGACAGTTGAACAATAAGCTCTGTAGGTCAAATACGGCACTTCACATTTCGCCTCCAAACACAAAAGCTGGAGGTTAGGTTTGGTTCGTGTTGTGGGACTGTTGATGTTGGAAGGCCGTGACCTTTCAGCATTATCAGAATTCTGCCATTTCTTCCTTAAAAAGTTAACAATAGCAACATTAATAACTCTCGAGACTTGATTGTTTTAGATCTGCATTTTGAAACGCAATGTGAGTTACTTGAGATGGAGACCGGTCCAAGCGCATTCCAGCCTCCGATTGACCATAAACAAACATCATCCATAAACCCCAAAGCGGTGTCAGTCCAGATGGATGTCTATGCTCTAACTAACACTGATCATTACCGTCTGTTCAACTTCCACAGATCCCAATGCTATCCGAGTCCTACCATCCTATTGTCTCTCATCCATCTACCACTTAGATGTAGAGAAATATTTCAAAAACTTTAGCTGCGCTTAACTGAGTGTGCCTAGAGGAATGAAACCAATGGGATAGTCTCAAAAGTGCAAACCTGGCCCATCTCGCACTCCATTTCGGATCAAGCAAATGCTTAAAGAATTGAACGTTTTGGTTCATAAATACAATTGAACCACGGTCTGCTACAGATCTGTGCATTTGCTGCAAAATACAGATAACCCTTAAACCCACCAATTCTATTGTAAATTCCCATCCATGTATCGTTTAGATCAACAGATCTCTGCAGTTGGTGCCTTTGAACCCACCAGTTTCATCCCTTCCAGGGAGAAGCCAGTGGGTAATTAGGGAGCTGCAGTGAGGGAGGTCTCAGGCCTGACCTTGGTTTGGAGACTCTCTGTCTAGCCTGGGTTGAGCTCCACATACCAGAGTCCAGTCAGAAGTCCACTCTATCTGTCTGCGTAGGAGGAGTAGTCAGTGTTGTGTCAATGTGTTTGCCGTTGTGGGAGTTTGGATGCACTGAGGGGACAGACGCAGGCTGACTCCCAGTTTGTCTTGAATAGAATGGAATAAATATTTTTTTGTCCATCCATCCTTCCATTAAAAGAATCACACATTCCTTGTCACCTCACCCACTTAAACCAGTCAGTCCATCATGCTGCATACACTAAAAACATAGAGGTCATTAATACATTTGCTCACAAATGACCATTGTCCCAACTGCACTGGACAGATAACTACATATACCGATGCATTTAGTCGTCCAACAGCACAAGGAACTAATGAATGTTTGAACACGTTCTTCTTGGCCGTGGGCATTCTGAAGCGCCGGCCAGAGGGAAGCATCTCGAACTGAGGGTGTAGAGGGTGGGAGGGGTCTCTAGGAGAGAAAGACTACATTTCCCAAGATGCTTTGTGGTTTCTTTAGGTTGAGGGCCTGTAGCTATTGTCTCTACATCAAGCAAGTGTAGTATTCTGGGGGAGTGTTGATGCCAGAAGGGCCATGCACATAGACACATGGTTCAGATCATTGAGTTGTTCATGTCAGCTGTACACCTTCCAACACACCGAACTAACTAAACTGTCCACACAGAGGCCAAACACACACACACACACACACACACACACACACACACACACACACACAGACACACACACACACACACACACACGCTCCATTGCAGAGGTCAAGGTAAGGTAAAAGCATCTCAAGGTGTTCCAAATTGGTCCCAGACGTCCCCGGAGATTAAAGGAGCAACAGAGCACCAGAGGGGTGCAGCACAGTAGATACCCATCAGCCTCTCTGCTGCTCTGGGTTGGCCTGATTTGGCCTGGTTTAGCCTGGATCGGACTAGTTTGACCCGGGTACACTGTC
This sequence comes from Coregonus lavaretus, assembly GCF_964263955.1. Taxonomy (NCBI): domain Eukaryota; kingdom Metazoa; phylum Chordata; class Actinopteri; order Salmoniformes; family Salmonidae; genus Coregonus; species Coregonus lavaretus. Next base: position 11,827 of record NW_028157539.1, read on the forward strand.
ATACCTTCATACCTTTTTTCTATAGAGGAACGTGTCTATAATTCTCTGTTTTCTTAAGTTTGTGTGTTCGTTGTATTTAGTTATAGTAGTGTTGTGGCTGGCCAACATACTTTACATTGTCCTTGGTGAACAACACAACTCGTTTCCTACCATCTCTTTCTCCATGACCCCACTGCAATTCCATTTCCTATATCAAGTTTCAAGTTTTAATGTCACATGCGCAGGTACAGTGAAATGTCTTTCTTGCAAACTCAAAACCCGACAATGCAATAATCAACAACAATGTAGTACTAGAAAAAAACACACAAGAAATAAGAATAGGAAATACATACACAATAAAGTAAGTAAGTAAGCATACTATATACAGGAAATACTTAAAGTCAGTTCCAATACCATATTTACAATGTGCAGCTGTTCAAGAGCCTGTTGGTGTCAGACTTCATGCACACACACACACACCAGAGAAGCCATGCTAGGTGCAACACTCTTGGGCGTTTCAATCATTAGCTGACTTCTAGCCCTCTGAGCCTCGACTTTGGCCTGTCTAGCTCTCTGAGCCTCGACTTTGGCCTGTCTAGCCCTCTGAGCCTCCTCGACATTGGCCTGTCTAGTCCTCTGAGTCTCGACTTTGGCCTGTCTAGTCCTCTGAGCCTCGACTTTGGCCTGTCTAGTCCTCTGAGCCTCGACTTTGGCCTGGTTAGCCCTCTGAGTCTCGACTTTGGCCTGTCTAACTCTAGAGCCAACTGTATTCTGGTGTAGGTCCAAAAACAGTCTCCAGCAAGCTCACACACTCGCTCTATGAAACTGAGTTATCAGTTGGGAAAGACTGCAAACAAACACTGTACATTTGTGAAGAGGCTGTTGGTTTAAAACTCAGTGGCCATGGTCCAGCTGCCCCTGGCTGTTGAAGGACGGTGAATAGTCCAATGTGTCTGAGAGAAACTCCTACCTATCATCTACAGATTAGCCAGACATACTCATACCAGAAGCTTCTTACACACACACACACACACACTTATTTTTCTTCTCTCATGTACACACACACACACACCCTCATACCAGTAGCTTGTGTGAAAAACCCAGGACTCTCCCCTTTCGGAACAAGCATGGCCAATGAGCCATGTTCACAGATACTAATCTAAGCGTTACTCCAAAATGTTTTTACACGACCTGCCCATGTTAGTGAAACTTTAGAAAACCCTTGTACCGGTTCTCATTCTGAATTGTATTATCTTTCCTGGAAATGGGAGTGGGGGACAAGTCTGTGTTTTTAGGCAGGTGTGCTCTCACATGAAGAAGCTGATATGCCAGTCTGAATGCTGAGTGGGGAAAATGAGGAGAAGTGTGGAATAGAGGATAGGAAGCTTCCAGACCTCCACACCTCTTCCCTTCTTTCTCCAACCTCACAATGAGGTGTCAATGTGGGCCAGAGGGATGAGAGGGAGGGGTCTGGGGCCCTAATCCTGTGATAGAGGGGGCAGAGGAGGCCCGTGCTTTTGTTGGACAGCCCCCCGAGTGTACGTTTGGGCTGGAATGGAACGGAAGTCTGGAATGGACCGGGGCTATTGTACTGGGAGCAAGCTGGCATGGGGAAACAGGAACATACACACTCACTCGCATACTCATTCACCACCCGAAAACACACACACGCACACTCATTCACTCCGAACACCCACCCACACACATCCCGAACACACACTCACTTAGTTACACAGGAAGCTTGGTCCCTGCCAGCTCCACACAGTCAGTCCTCATTCAGTTAGTTTAAGAGAAGTCTCATTCACTGTCTCAAACACGTATTCAACTAGATCTTACTGCTTTATTTTACTCTGTATTAGAGGCAGTGAGAGTTTTCACTTAGTTTCTTTATTTCGTTTGTAAGATCACACCATCAATGGGAATAAAGAAAGACTTGTAAAAACGATATTTGGAAACGGAGTGAGATAGGTTTTCCATTCGTTCTATTCATAGGTTGCACCCCAGTCACTCGGTCACGTCATGCCGTTGTCATGAACGTTCTCAAGCCGCCCTCTATTGGCGGCGCCGTAGTGGTGCCCTAAGGGGCTGATAAACCCAGTCATTCTAGACGGAGGCTAACTACTTTTTCGTCTAAATTAAACTATATTGCCTGGAAATACGATGGCATTGCTAAAGTCGTCAAATATTTAGTAGGAAACAACTTTGCCAGCATTATCATGTCGTCAAATTTACTTTAGACAGATGGCAATGTTGTCATTAGCTAGCAAAGTTCGTCGAAAATAGCTAGCAATGCTAACATTAACATGTCTTGCACTGTACCCAATTATTTATGAAAGCTTCCTTGATAGGTCGATGTCCTCATTGTGGTTTTACAGATGTGTTTAATACGTTTTATGTACACACTTTATTACAATACTTATGAAATGCACATTGTTATATTTGGTAACACTTGCTTATTTTCTCCTCGACTCCAACCCCATTCGATGCATTGAACGGATGTGTGTGGAATAATGTCTACAGAAGGTTGCAAATTATAAAAAACACTCACAAAAGCTCTGACGAAGGCCTTGTGGCCGAAACGTAAAGCTTAATAAAGAGCAGTGATACTAGCAAGAGCAGTGATACTAGGAAGAGCAGTGATACTAGCAAGAGCAGTGATACTAGGAAGAGCAGTGATACTAGCAAGAGCAGTGATACTAGGAAGAGCAGTGATACTAGTATCAGCAGTGATACTAGCAAGAGCAGTGATACTAGCATCAGCAGTGATACTAGCAAGAGCAGTGATACTAGGAAGAGCAGTGATACTAGCAAGAGCAGTGATACTAGGAAGAGCAGTGATACTAGGAAGAGCAGTGATACTAGCAAGAGCAGTGATACTAGGAAGAGCAGTGATACTAGCAAGAGCAGTGATACTAGGAAGAGCAGTGATACTAGCAAGAGCAGTGATACTAGGAAGAGCAGTGATACTAGCAAGAGCAGTGATACTAGCAAGAGCAGTGATACTAGGAAGAGCAGTGATACTAGCAAGAGCAGTGATACTAGGAAGAGCAGTGGTACTAGCAAGAGCAGTGATACAAGCAAGAGCAGTGATACTAGGAAGAGCAGTGTGCAGGTTTTTTCTTTTTTTCTCAACATTAGTTAGCTAAAATCCGGTGGCCTCCCCTCAATCTTAGCTAGCTAGCTAACGTTATACTGCATCTAAAGTAAATCTGGTGACATCAAGATGATGGCAAAATGTTTTCCTACCAATTATTTGTATTTCCAAGCCACTGTAATGCACTTTTGATGAAATCTTCATCAGCGCTCATTGATGATGCTCAGTTGGGCATCAGTTCAAAACAAACGTGATGAAACATGCAATCCATGAATAGTTCAGGTGGACTTTTTCCAAACGCGTTTATATGCATAAAGGTCCTTGAAGCTGGGTACTGTTCACGCCATGGTCCCATTCGATTTCCTTACTGTAAAAATTATTTATTACTTCAGATTTACCGCTTGTTGTGCCATTTCCACAGCGATGTGGGAGCCGTCTCCCCGAGGAACTGTTGTTGTTCGTTATAACCGTAAATCATTTGTCTATGACAGAATAGTGGTGGTGAGGTCAATGCATTCAACTGTAGTTAGACCAACCACCAAGTAGGGGAAGTCAACTGAGAAACTGAAGCCTCAGCTAGTGATGGCAGGGCCAAGTTTGCCATCAATACTACGGTATATTAAAAAACAAAACACCACAGACAAAACAATAGCGATTAAATCAATGGGTGGAATGGATGAATTGGAAAGTGATTGATTCTGATCCAGGCTCATACTGAGCACGCACATAACGGCTCGATTTTGAACGCTGACGTTGTTACACGCCAGCGCTAAATGTGTTTCCCTTTTAGCTTAGAAAACATTTGGATTGGCTAAATACAGAAGGACCGGGCTTATCCAAACACAACACGCCAATTGTGACAGACCGATGGCTTTCATTTGTTGGAGTTAGCAAATCTTTTCAGTTATTTTCTTTCCAAACCCCACAAGTTTTTTTTTTTACAATTCATAGACATGCAAAAAGATCCCCTTTAAGAAATTAACAAAGACCAACTCAGTACATGGTATGGTTAGGAGTGTGTGTGTGTGTGTGTGTGTGTGTAAGAGAAAGACACAGACAGAGAATGTGAACAAGAGAGAGAAAGGAGAACATTTACATTTGTGTGTATGAGTGGTCTCTATGAACTGACTTGGGGAGAGGAGGAGGTGGGATGGGGAGTGGCACTCGCCAACATCAACACAGATGGAACTAATTTGTGTCTCAGGAGCAGGCCTGGCTATGCTTGTCCCATATTCTCCTACATGGAGCCGGAATGGAGCAGCACCACTCTCAAACCCACACTCCATGCAATGTATCCGAGAGCAACAGGGGCTGGGCCATTCATCTGGCTCAAAGTAATGACGTCAAATGGATGAGCTGAGTCTTGTACATGCACATGCCTAACCTAACCTGGGAAGAAAGAAAGAGTATAGAGGAGACGGACCCACTGGTTGCCCTCTAGGTTACAGAGAGCTGGTAGTCCCATCCACCAAACTACCAGGTGTGAAACAGGGAAGGTATGCTAATTTGATATAGAGCAGACATAACCCACTCTATTAAATTAGTCAAAACAGGAACATTTTACACCTGGCTAGAAATTAATAAGGAAATTAAATCAACAGAGAAAAATGTCCTCCTGTGTGCTACCTATATCCCCCCAATAGAATCCCCATACTTTAACGATGACAGCTTCTCCATCCTAGAGGGGGAGATCAACCATTTCTAGGCCCAGGGACATGTACTAGTCTGTGGCGATCTAAATGCCAGAACTGGACAAGAACCTGACACTCTCAGCACACAGGGGGACAAACACCTACCTGGAGGTGACAGTATTCCCTCCCAAATATGCCCCCCTAGACACAACTATGACAAAACACCCAACAAAAATGGGTCACAACTCCTGCAGCTCTGTCACACGCTGGGTCTGTACATAGTCAATGGCAGGCTTCGAGGAGACTCCTATGGTAGGTACACCTACAGCTCATCCCTTGGCAGTAGTACTGTAGACTACTTTATCTCTGACCTCAACCCAGAGTCTCTCAGAGCGTTCAGTCAGCCCACTAACACCACTATCAGATCACAGCAAAATCACAGTCTACTTGAACAGAGCAATACACAATCATGAAGCATCAAAGCCAAAGGAACTGCACAATATTAAGAAATGCTATAGATGGAAGGAAAGTAGTGTAGAAACCTACCAAAAAACTATTAGGCAACAACAAATTCAATCCCTTTTAGACAACTTCCTGGACAAAACATTTCACTGTAATAGTGAAGGTGTAAACTTGACAGTAGAAAGCCTAAACAGTATATTTGACCTCTCAGCTTCCCTATCAAATCAAAAAATGTCAAGCAGACAACCTAAGAAAATTAACAACAATGACAAATGGTTTGATGAAGAATGCAAAAACCTAAGAAAGAAATTGAGAAACCTATCCAACCAAAAACATAGAGACCCAGAAAACCTGAGTCTATGCCCTCACTATGGTGAATCACGAAACAATACAGAAATACACTACGGAAAAAGAAAGAACAGCACGTCAGAAATCAGCTCAATGTAATTGAAGAATCAATAGAATCTAACCACTTCTGGGGAAATTGGAACACACTAAACAAACAAGCACACAAAGAGTTATCTATCCAAAACGGAAATGTGTAGATAAACCACTTCTCCAATCTTTTTGGCCCTATAACAAAGAACAAACAGCAAAAACATATACATGATCAATTACAAATCTTAGAATCAGCTATTAAAGACTACCAGAACCCAATGGATTCTCCAATTACATTGAATGAACTACAGGACAAAATACAAACCCTCCAACCCAAAAAGGCCTGTGGTGTTGATGGTATCCTACATGAAATGATAAAATATACAGACCACCAATTCCAATTGGCTATACTTACACTCTTTAACATCATCCTCAGCTCTGGCATCTTCCCCAATATTTGGAACCAAGGACTGATAACCCCAATCCACAAAAGCGGAGACAAATTTGACCCCAATAAATACCGTGGGATACGCGACAACAGCACCCTTGGGAAAATCCTTGGCCTTATCATTAACAGCAGACTCGTACATTTCCTCAGTGAAAACAATGTACTGAGGAAATGTCAAATAGGCTTTTTACCAAACTACCGTACGACAGACCACGCATTCACCCTGCACACTCTAATTGACAAACAAACAAACCAAAACAAAGGCAAAGTCTTCTCAAGATTTGTTGACTTCAAAAAAGCTTGACTCAATTTGGCATGGGGGTCTGCTATACAAATTTATGGAAAATGGTGTACAGAGAAAAACATTATACAACATTATAAAATCCATGTACACAAACATCAAGTCTGCAGTTAAAATTGTCAAAACACACACACATTTCTTTCCACAGGGCCATGGGGTTAGACAGGGATGCAGCTTAAGCCCCAGCCTCTTCAAAATATATATCAACGAATTGGTGAGGGCACTAGAACAGTCTGCAGCACCCGGCCTCCCCCTACTAGAATCTGAAGTCAAATGTCTACTGTTTGCTGATGATCTGGTACTTCTGTCACCAACCAAGGAGGGCCTACAGCAGCACCTATATCTTCTGCACAGATTCTGTCAGACCTGGGCCCTGACAGTAAATCTCAGTAAGACTAAAATAATGGTGTTCCAAAAAAGGTCCAGTTGCTAGAACCACAAATATAAATTCCATCTAGACACCGTTGCCCTAGAGCACACAAAAAACTATACATACCTCGGCCTAAACATCAGTGCCACAGGAAACTTCCACAAAGCTTTTATACAATTTCACTGTAGAGCCCCAAGTTCAGCTCAACCAGCCTCAGAGAGCTCCTTTGTCCCACCCGCCATACACGCGGAGACCGGCTCAAATCGGTACCTCCAGTGATGCTCTCTCTTTAATAGTTACCCAATGCTTAGGTGTACCTCCACTGTACTCATATCCTTCCATATCCTTGTCTGTACATAATGCCTTGAATCAATTCTACAATGCCCGGAAATCTGCCCCTCTTCTCTGTACCCAACGCACTAGAAGACCAGTTCTTAAAGCTTTTAGCCTTATCCTTATTCTAGTCCTCCTCTGTTCCTCTTGTCATATAGAGGTTAACCCAGGCCCTGTAGCCCCCAGTATCACTCCTACCCCCCAGGCGCTATCATTTGTTGACTTCTGTAACCGTAAAGCCTTGGTTTCTTGCATGTTAACATCAGAAGTCTCCTCCCCAAGTTTGAGTTATTCACTGTGTTAGCACACTCAGCCAACCCTGATGTTCTAGCAGTGTCTGAATATTGGCATAGGAAGGCTATCAAATATTCCGAAATGTCCATTCCGAACTACAACATTTTCCGTCTAGATAGAACTGCCAAAGGGGGCGTAGTTGCAATCTACTGTAGAGAGAGCCTGCAGAGCTCTATCATACTATCCAGGTCTGTGCCCAAACAGTTTGAGGTTCTACTTCTAAAAATCCACCTTTCCAGAAATAAGTCTCTCACTGTTGCCGCTTGCTGCAGACCTCCCTCAGCCCCCAGTTGTGCCCTGGACACCATATGTGAATTGCTTGCCCCCCATCTATCCTCAGAGTTCATACTGCTTGGTGACCTAAACTGGGATATGCTTTACACCCCGGCCGTCCTACAATCTAAACTAGAAGCCCTCAATCTCACACAAATCATCAAGGCACCTACCAGGTACAACCCTAAATCCGTAAACATGGGCACCCTCATAGATATCATCCTGACTAATTTACCCTCTAAATATACCTCCGCTGTCTTCAACCAGGATCTCAGCGATCACTGCCTCATTGCCTGCATCCGTAATGGGTCCGCGGTCAAATGACCACCCCTCATCACTGTCAAACGCTCCCTAAAACACTTCAGTGAGCAGGCCTTTCTAATTTACCTGGCCCGGGTATCCTGGATGGATATTGACCTCATTCCGCCAGTAGAGGATGCCTGGATGTTCTTCAAAAGTGATTTTCTCTCCATCTTAAATAAGCATTTCCCATTCAAAAAATGCAGAACTAAGAACAGATATAGCCCCTGGTTCTCCTCAGACTTGACTGCCCTTGACCAGCACAAAAACATCCTGTGGCGTACTGCATTAGCATTGAACAGCCCCCGCGATATGCAACTTTTCAGGGAAGTCAGGAACCAATATACAGTTAGGAAAGCAAAGGCTAGCTTTTTCAAACAGAAATTTGCATCCTGTAGCACTAACTCCAAAAGGTTTTGGGACACTGTAAAGTCCATGGAGAATAAGAGCACCTCCTCCCAGCTACCCACTGCACTGAGGCTAGGAAACACTGTCACCACCGATAAATCTATGATAATCGAGAATTTCAATAAGCATTTTGCTACGGCTGGCCATGCTTTCCACATGGCTACCCCTACCCTGGCCACCAGCTCTGCACCCTCCGCTATGCAATCTGGTTTCCGAGCTGGTCATGGGTGCACCTCAGCCACGCTCAAGGTCCTAAACGATATAATAACCGCGATCGATAAAATACAGTACTGTGCAGCCATCTTCATCGACCTGGCCAAGGCTTTTGACTCTGTCAATCACCGCATTCTTATTGGCAGACTAAATAGCCTTGGTTTCTCAAATGACTGCCTCACCTGGTTCACCAACTACTTCTCAGATAGAGTTCAATGTGTCAAATCGGAGGGCCTGTTGTCTGGACCTCTGGCAGTCTCTATGGGGGTGCCACAGGGTTCAATTCTCGGGCCGACTCTTTTCTCCGTGTATATCAATGATGTCGCTCTTGCTGCTGGTGACTCTCATATCCACCTCTACGCAGACGACACCATTTTGTATACATCTGGCCCTTCATTGGACACTATGTTAACAAACCTCCAAACGAGCTTCAATGCCATACAACACTCCTTCCGTGGCCTCCAACTGCTCTTAAACGCTAGTAAAACTAAATGCATGCTCTTCAATCGAATGCTGCTTGCACCCGCCCGCCCGACTAGAATCACTACTCTCGGCGGGTCTGACTTAGAATATGTGGACAACTACAAATACCTAGGTGTCTGGTTAGACTGTAAACTCTCCTTCCAGACTCAAATTAAGCATCTCCAATCCAAAGTTAAATCTAGAATCGGCTTCCTATTTCGCAACAAAGCCTCCTTCACTCATGCTGCTAAACATGCCCTCGTAAAACTGACTATCCTACCGATCCTTGACTTTGGCGATGTCATTTACAAAATAGCTTCCAACACTCTACTCAGCAAATTGGATGTAGTCTATCACAGTGCCATCCGTTTTGTCACCAAAGCCCCATATACTACCCACCATTGTGACCTATACGCTCTCGTTGGCTGGCCCTCACTACATATTCGTCGCCAAACCCACTGGTTCCAGGTCATCTATAAATCACTGCTAGGCAAATCCCTGCCTTATCTTAGATCATTGGTCACCATAGCAACACCCCCCTGTAGTATGTACTCCAGCAGGTATATCTCACTGGTCATCCCCAAAGCCAACACCTCCTTTGGCCACCATTCCTTCCAGTTCTCTGCTGCAAATGACTGGAACGAACTGCAAAAATCTCTGAAGCTGGAGACTCTTATCTCCCTCACTAACTTTAAGCATCAGTTGTCAGAGCAGCTTACCGATCACTGCACCTGTACACAGCCCATCTGTAATTAGCCCACCCAACTACCTCTTCCCCATATTGTTATTTATTTTGCTCATTTGCACCCCAGTATCTCTATTTGCACATCATCTTCTGCACATCTATCACTCCAGTGTTTATACTAAATTGTAATTATTTGGCACTATGGCCTATTTATTGCCTTACCTCCATAACTTACTACATTTGCACACACTGTATATAGATTTTCTATTGTGTTATTGACTGTACGTTTTGTTTATTCCATATGTAACTCTGTGCTGTTGTTGTTTTTAATCGCACTGCTTTGCTTTATCTTGACCAGGTCGCAGTTGTAAATAAGAACTTGTTCTCAACTGGCTTACCTGGATAAATAAAGGTGAAATATCTGAGAGACAAGGCAAGAAGGGCCTTCTATGCCATCAAAAGGAACATAAAATTCGACATACCATTTAGGATCTTGGTAAAAATACTTGAATCAGTTATAGAACCCATTGCCCTTTATGGTTGTGAGGTCTGGGGTCCGTTCACCAACCAAGAACTCACAAAATGTGAAAAACACCAAATTGAGACTGCATGCAGAATTCTGCAAAAATATCCTCCCTGTACAACGTAAAACCCCAAATAATGCATGCAGAGCAGAATTACATTGAAATTGAGAGATGCCTAATCGCTGCCAGTGACTGCAGGTCAAAGGAGGAGCTATACGTTTTGTGATTCCCCTAGGAAACTAGAGAGAGACAGGGGTATCCAACTTCCTCTCTACACATGAAACAGTTTCCATCACCCCCCCTCCTGTCAATCTACAGGCATGTTTGTCAGCAGCCTCAAGGAACTCACTCATTAACCCCCAGCAGACATTAACCCTTGACAATTCATTTCCTAAAAGTAGGGCTCTGAGGTTCTCCTGACACCCTAACCATGTGACCTGCTCAGGAAAACTCCTGTCCTGGAGTTAAGAGCCCAGCCTGGTTAAACCAGACTGAAAGCTGTACTCACCAAGTAAAACAGTGTGTGTGTGTGTGTGTGTGTGTGTGTGTGTGTGTGTGTGTGTTTGTGTGTGTGTGTTTGTGTGTGTGTGTGTGTTTGTGTGTGTGTGTGTGTAGTGTTCAGTGTGGTCTAAGGAGACGGGGACTCAGAGGAGACTGGGACTCAGAGGAGACTGGGACTCAGAGGAGACTGGGACTCAGAGGAGACTGGGACTCAGAGGAGACTGGGACTCAGAGGAGACTGCATTGGGCTACTGTGTGTGTGTGAATGAGCCAAAGAAGGAAACTCTTAATGTGGCCAAAGATTTCACAACTGTTTGCAGAAATCAACACATAGTATATACGGTCTCTCTCTTTAGCATACACACAAAGTACTCTTTCATATGTTTTCCCTAACAAACACACAAACACGATAGGCTTCACCGCCCCAATTTCTGTCTATCTGATTAACGGACATCCTGTAAGAGTCTCCTGATCCCTAATGATATTAGGGCCTGTGTGTGTGTGTGTGTGTGTGTGTGTGTGTGTGTGTGTGTGTGTGTGTGTGTGTGTGTGTGTGTGTGCGCGCGCGTGTGTGTGTGTGTGCGCGCACGTGCGTGTGTATGGGTCAACAAAACATAAATTCCCCTGACACAAATAGCTATTCTTAGCGACAGTTGAACTCTATCAACAGTCGCTTTCTCTGCTAATAGCGTCATCCATGTGGCATCGTATCTCTGCCCTACTCACTGAGAGGGTCTGTGATGTCAGATGATTTGCTGAATGATGTTATTACGCTTATTCTAGGAAGTCCAAGACTGCTGACCCAACACAATGCTATATATTCATTCAATGACAGCCATTAGGATTCGTGAATGGATAGGAACCACAAACTATTCCACCAGCCAGCTTAGTGAAGACAGTGAACCTCTCTGTATGACCAAATTCAGTCATAGCCTTAAACCAAGATTGCGGCTGCACTAGTATCCATTCCACATAACATCATCTGAAGCAACAGAGAGAAGCCCTGGTTCGTCTCATTCCGCTCCCTCTCCAGAGTGTGTGGGTTTGGCCCAGAGCTGGTCCGTGGCCGGTCACAGACAGAGCGTGGCTAGGGTTGCAAAATGTTCAATAAATTCCCTGGTTTTCCAGAAATCCTGGTTGGAGGATTCCGGATTTACTGCTCATTACAGCCTGATCCGGGAATCCTCCAAGCGGGATTAAGGGAAAACCAGGGAATTTATTAAAAGTTCCCCTGCAACACACCAGCCGCCTACACCGACTCTCTCCCTCCCTCCCTCCCTACTATAGGGTTAGATGAGACAAAGACCGAGCGAGAGATAGAGGGAGAGATAGAGGGAGAGAACATTAAAGGGGGGGATTCAAGGTATGTGAAACAAAACCAAAAGAAAGTTGAAAAACACAGCTACTTGGTTCATGCATTGCAACGTAATGAATGGTAATTTCAGAGGGAGAGAGAAACGGCACTCCCATCTCTCTAGTTTCCTAGGGGAACCATAAAACATGTAACTCCTCCTTTGACCTGCAGTCACTGGCAGGGATACACACACACTGAGGTGGTGACGAGAGGTGTGTCAGGAGTTGGGAGGTGTTGAGAGTGCAGAACCATATTCAACTCAGAGCTACCCTTCTGCTTTATGGGAGTCTGTAAAATGCCCTGGAACACTTCACACGGTTACAACATCCTCCAATATGATTGGACGTGACATTCATGGGACAGAGTAGTGCATGCGATCTGGGTTGAGCTCACGCAACATGTCTCCAAGTGTCAAATGACATGTGGTTGAAGAATGGGGAAAGAATTCCCAATGAACAAGCTGCGTTGCGATCTGATTGAAGACATTGCATTGGTAGTACAAATCACTACCATGCCCAGTCAGTGCGGGTTACAGTGCATTCGGAAAGTATTCAGACCCATTGACATTTTCCACATTTTGTTACGTTACAGCCTTATTCTAAAATTGATTCAATTGTTTATTTTCTTCCAACTACACACAATACCCCATAATGACAAAGCAAAAAACAGGATTTTCGAAATTTTTGGCCAGCGAGTGGTTTTATTTGGCCCCCAAAGTTTTTTGAGCAAAACATGTATTATTTATATATACACACTGCTCAAAAAAATAAAGGGAACACTAAAATAACACATCCTAGATCTGAATGAATGAAATAATCTTATTAAATACTTTTTTCTCTACATAGTTGAATGTGCTGACAACAAAATCACACAAAAATTATCAATGGAAATCAAATTTATCAACCCATGGAGGTCTGGATTTGGAGTCACCCTCAAAATTAAAGTGGAAAACCACACTACAGGCTGATCCAACTTTGATGTAATGTCCTTAAAACAAGTCAAAATGAGGCTCAGTAGTGTGTGTGGCCTCCACGTGCCTGTATAATAATAATAATAATAATATGCCACTTAGCAGACGCTTTTATCCAAAGCGACTTACAGTCATGCGTGCATACATTTTGTGTATGGGTGGTCCCGGGGATCGAACCCACTACCCTGGCGTTACAAGCGCCGTGCTCTACCAGCTGAGCTACAGAGGCTTACCCATGACCTCCCTACAACGCCTGGGCATGCTCCTGATGAGGTGGCGGATGGTCTCCTGAGGCATCTCCCAGACCTGGACTAAAGCATCCGCCAACTCCTGGACAGTCTGTGGTGCAACGTGGCGTTGGTGGATGGAGCGAGACATGATGTCCCAGATGTGCTCAATTGGATTCAGGTCTGGGGAACGGGCGGGCCAGTCCATAGCATCAATGCCTTCCTCTTGCAGGAACTGCTGACACACTCCAGCCACATGAGGTCTAGCATTGTCTTGCATTAGGAGGAACCCAGGGCCAACCGCACCAGCATATGGTCTCACAAGGGGTCTGAGGATCTCATCTCGGTACCTAATGGCAGTCAGGCTACCTCTGGCGAGCACATGGAGGGCTGTGCGGCCCCCCAAAGAAATGCCACCCCACACCATGACTGACCCACCGCCAAACCGGTCATGCTGGAGGATGTTGCAGGCAGCAGAACGTTCTCCACGGCGTCTCCAGACTCTGTCACGTCTGTCACATGTGCTCAGTGTGAACCTGCTTTCATCTGTGAAGAGCACAGGGCGCCAGTGGCGAATTTGCCAATCTTGGTGTTCTCTGGCAAATGCCAAACGTCCTGCACGGTGTTGTGCTGTAAGCACAACCCCCACCTGTGGACGTCGGGCCCTCATACCACCCTCATGGAGTCTGTTTCTGACCGTTTGAGCAAACACATGCACATTTGTGGCCTGCTGGAGGTCATTTTGCAGGGCTCTGGCAGTGCTCCTCCTGCTCCTCCTTGCACAAAGGCGGAGGTAGCGGTCCTGCTGCTGGGTTGTTGCCCTCCTACGGCCTCCTCCACGTCTCCGGATGTACTGGCCTGTCTCCTGGTAGCGCCTCCATGCTCTGGACACTACGCTGACAGACACAGCAAACCTTCTTGCCACAGCTCGCATTGATGTGCCATCCTGGATGAGCTACACTACCTGAGCCACTTGTGTGGGTTGTAGACTCCGTCTCATGCTACCACTAGAGTGAAAGCACCGCCAGCATTCAAAAGTGACCCAAACATCAGCCAGGAAGTATAGGAACTGAGAAGTGGTCTGTGGTCACCATCTGCAAAACCAGTCCTTTATTGGGGGTGTCTTGTTAATTGCCTATAATTTCCACCTGTTGTCTATTCCATTTGCACAACAGCATGTGAAATGTATTGTCAATCAGTGTTGCTTCCTAAGTGGACAGTTTGATTTCACAGAAGTGTGATTGACTTGGAGTTACATTGTGTTGTTTAAGTGTTACCTTTATTTTTTTGAGCAGTATATAACAGTACCAGTCAAAAGTTTGGACACACCTACTCATTCAAGGGTTTTTCTTTATTTTTACTATTTTCTACATTGTAAAATAATAGTGAAGACATCAAAACTATGAAATAACACAAATGGAATCATGTAGTAACCAAAAAAAAGTCTTAAACAAATCAAAATATATTTTATAATTGAGATTCTTCAAATAGCCATCCTTTGCCTTGATGACAGCTTTGCACACTCTTGGCATTCTCTCAACCAGCTTCATGAGGTAGTCACCTGGAATGCATTTCAATTAACATGTGTGCCTTGTTAAAAGTTAATTTGTGGAATTTCTTTCCTTCGTAATGAATTTGAGCCAATCAGTTGTGTTGTGACAAGGTAGGGGGGATATACAGAAGATAGCCCTATTTGGTAAAAGACCAAGTCCATATTATGGCAAGAACAGCTCAAATAAGCAAAGAGAAACGACAGTCCATCATTTGTTTTTCAACAGGACAATAACCCAAAACACACCTCCAGGCTGTGTAAGGGCTAATTGACCAAGAAGGAGAGTGATGGAGTGCTGCATCAGATGACCTGGCTTCCACAATCACCCGGCCTCAACCCAATTGAGATGGTTTGGGATGAGTTGGAGCGCAGAGTGAAAGAAAAGCAGCCAACAAGTGCTCAGCATATGGGAATTCCTTCAATACTGTTGGAAAAGCATTCCTCATGAAGCTGGTTGAGAGAATGCCATTTGGCAAATCTGACCATAACTCTATCCTCCTGATTCCTGCTTATAAGCAAAAACTAAAGCAGGAAGCACCAGTGACTTGGTTAATAAAAAAGTGGTCAGATGACACAGATGCTAAGCTACAGGACTGTTTTGCTAGCACAGACTGGAATATGTTCCGGGATTCTTCCAATGGCATCGAGGAGTACACCACATCAGTCACTGGCTTCATCAATAAGTGCATCGATGACGTCGTCCCCACAGTGACCGTACGTACATACCCCAACCAGAAGCCATGGATTACAGGCAACATTCGCACTGAGCTAAAGGGTAGAGCTGCCGCTTTCAAGGAGCGGGACTCTAACCCAGACGCTTATAAGAAATCCCGCTATGCCCTCTGACGAACCATCAAACAGGCAAAGAGTCAGTACAGGACTAAGATTGAATCATACTACACCGGCTCTGACGCTCGTCGGGCGGCAGGTAGCTTAGTGGTTAAGAGCGTTGTACCAGTAACCGAAAGGTCGCTGGTTCTAATCACTGAGCCGACTAGGTGAAAAATCTGTCGATGTGCCCTTGAGCAAGGCACTTAACCCTAATTGCTCCTGTAAGTCGCTCTGGATAAGAGCGCCTGCTAAATGACCAATTTATTTTTATTTATTTTATGTGGCAGGGCTTGAAAACTATTAGACTGCAAACACCTACGTGAGAATGCTTTTCATTGACTACAGCTCAGCATTCAACACCATAGTGCCCTCAAAGCTCATCACTAAGTTAAGGATCCTGGGACTAAACACCTCCCGCTGCAACTGGGTCCTGTACTTCCTGACGGGCCGCCCCCAGGTGGTAAGGGTAGGTAACAACACATCTACCACGCTGATCCTCAACACGGGGGCCCCTCAGGGGTGTGTTCTCAGTCCCCTCCTGTACTCCCTGTTCACCCATGACCGCATGGCCAGGCACGACTCCAACACCATCATTAAGTTTGCCGACGACACAACAGTGGTAGGCCTGATCACCGACAAGATAGGGAGGAGGTCAGAGACCTGGCCGTGTGGTGCCAGGATAACAACCTCTCCCTCAACGTGACCAAGCCAAAGGAGATGATTGTGGAACTATCATGGTCCAAACACACCAAGACAGTCGTGAAGAGGGCACGACAAAGCCTATTCTCCCTCAGGAGACTGAAAAGATTTGGCATGGGTCCTCAGATCCTCAAAAAGTTATACAGCTGCACCATCGAAAGCATCCTGACTGGTTGCATCACCGCCTGGTATGGCAACTGCTCGGCCTTCGACCGCAAGGCACTACAGAGGGTAGTGCGTACGGCCCAGTACATCACTGGGGCCAAGCTTCCTGCCATCCAGGACCTCTATACCAGGCGGTGTCAGAGGAAGGCCCCCAAAATTGCCAAAGACTCCAGCCACCCTAATCATAGACTGTTCTCTCTGCTACCGCACGGCAAGTCTAGGTCCAAAAGGATTCTCAACAGCTTCTTCCCCCAAGCCATAAGACTCCTGAACAGCTAATCATGGCTACCCGGACTATTTGCACCCCCACCCCATCTTTTTACGCTGCTGCTACTCTGTTAATTATTTATGCATAGTCACTTTAACTCTACCCACATGTACATATTACCTCAACTAGCCGGTGCCTCCGCACATTGACTCTGCACCGGTACCCCCCTGTATATATAGCCTCCCTACTGTTATTTTATTTTACTTCTGCTCTTTTTTTCTCAACACTTTTTTGTTGTTGTTTTATTTAACTTTTTTTAAAAGAAATAAATGCATTGTTGGTTAAGGGCTGTAAGGAAGCATTTCACGGTAATTTCTACACCTGTTGTATTCGGCGCATGTGGCAATTACAATTTGATTTGATTTGATTTGAGTGTGCAAATCTGTCAAAGGAAAAAGGTGGCTACTTTGAAGAATCTAAAATATAACATATATTTTGATTTGTTTAACAATTTTTTTGGTTTCTACGTGATTCCATATGTGTTATTTCATAGTTTTGATGTCTTCACTATTATTCTACAATGTAGAAAATAGTAAAAATAAAGAAAAACCCTGGAATGAGTAGGTGTGTCCAAACTTTTGACTGGTACTGTAATTATTATTTATGTATTTTTTTTGGGGGGGGGGGGGGGGATATTTTCATTGTTGTACATAAAAGACTGTATAAACACCAGGAAATCAGCTCCAACTGATTGTAATTTAGGAAGTCTGTTCCCAAGTATTCCCACGCATAATTGAGAGAAATATGTGACCGTATAGATATAATAATAATTTATCAAATTGATTGGATTTATATAGCGCTTTTCTAGCAACTGAGGTACTCAAAGCGCTTTACATAGGTGGGGGAAACTCACCTCCATCCACCATCAATGTGTAGCACCCACCTCAGTGATGCACAGAGACCAATTTTGTGCCAGAACGCTCACCACACATCAGCTATCAGGTGGAGAGGTGAGGAGGGATGTATGACCATTAGTAATGGTGGAATGGGGCCAGGTTGGGAATTTTGCCATGACACAGGGGTGAACACCCCTAATCTAACAATAAGTGCCATGCGATATTGAATGACCACCGAGAGTCAGGACACTTGTTTTAATGTCCCATCCAAAAGACGCCACACTACGCAGATCAATGTCCCCAAATGTAATCAAGGTTTGAAATGATTATGTTTTAGTCAAATATTATATCTGTTTAGTCTTCTTGCGGTCAATTTGCAGTCTAAAAATATTTGTTTTATTTTGTTCCGGCCCCCCGACCATCCGCTCAAGAAAGAATTGGCCGTGGCTGAATCTAGTTGAAAATCCCTGCTTTACTCAGTACTTTGTTAAAGCATCTTTGGCAGCGATTACAGCCAAGTCTTCTTGGGTATGACACTACAAGCTTGGTACACCTGTATTTGAGGTTTTCATCAAGGAACTCTGTACTTTGCTCCGTTCATCTTTCCCTCAATTCTGACTAGTCTCTCAGTCCCTGCCGCTGAAAAACATACCCACAGCATGATGCTGCCACCACCATGCTTCACCGTAGGGATGGTGCCAGGTTTCCCCCAGACGAGACGCTTGGCATTCAGGCCAAAAAATTCAACCTTGGTTCCATCAGACCAGAGAATCTTGTTTCTCATGGTCTGAGAGTCCTTTAGGTGCCTTTTGGCAAACTCCAAGTGGGCTGTCATGTGCCTTTTACTGAGGAGTGGCTTCCGTCTTGCATAAAGGACTAATTGGTGGAATGCTGCAGAGATGGTTCTCCCATCTCCACAGAGGAACTCTGGAGCTCTGTCAGAGTGACCATCGGGTTCTTGGTCACCTCCCTGACCAAGGGCCTTCTCCGCCGATTGCTCAGTTTGGCCGGGTGGCCAGCTCTAGGAAGAGTCTTGGTGGTTCCAAACTTCTTCCATTTAAGTTTGATGGAGGCCACTGTGTTCTTGGGGACCTTCAATGCTGCAGAAATTGTGTGGTACCCTTCCCCCGATCTGTGCCTCGACACAATCCTGTCTCGGAGCTTTCCGGACAATTCCTTCAACCTTATGGCTTGGTTTTTGCTCTGACATGCACTGTCAACTGAGGGACCTTATATAGACAGGTGTGTGCCTTTCCAAATCATGTCCAATCAATTGAATTTACCACAGATGGTCTCCAGTCAAGTTGTAGAAACATCTCAAGGATGATCAATGGAAACAGGATGCACCTGAGCTCAATTTCGAGTCTCATAGCAAAGAGTCTGAATACTTATGTAAATAAGGTATTTCTGTTTTTTTATTTTCTATAAATTAGCAAATATTTCTAAAACCTGTTTTCACTTTGTCATTATGGGGTATTGTGTGTAGATTGATGAGGATTTTATTTTATTTTATCCATTTTAGAAAAAGGCTGTAACATATCAAAATGTGGAAAAGTCAAGAGGTCTGAATACTTTCCGAATGCACTGTATTTGATGTAAAAGGTTGTGATGTCATAGGTCAGAGAGAGAGAGAGATGGCGTGTGATGTGTTCTTACGAGCCAGGGGTGTGGGATCTCAGGGAGGGGCATCTGAGGGGGGGCCGGGAGGCTGCTGTGGACCTCTGACTTGAACGAGGGCTCTGAGAGAGGAAGAGAGAGATCAAATTAGTATCAACAAACATAAATGCAATGGTATGGATTAGGTATGATGATGTGGTATTGAGGTAAAGTGTGTGGATTGAGGGTATGTAATGGCTGTTGGTCTGGGTTGAGGACTGACGTTGAGTAACGGCTGTATGATGGTGAAGGTTGTGGTCTTTAGCGTTGAGGATCGTGTGGAGGATGTTGGAAATGTGAGAGTCGAGTGAGGTTGTGTAAAGGTTGTATGTAAGGTAATGTTGCAGTCACTTTAACCCTACCTATAGGTACATACTGTATCTACCTCAACTACCTCATACCCCTGCACATGGACTCAGTACTGGTACCCTGTGTATATAGCCAAGTTATTATTACTCAGTACTGGTCCCCCTTGTATATAGCCAAGTTATCATTACTCAGTACTGGTACCCCGTGTATATAGCCAAGTTATCATTACTCGGTACTGGTCCCCCTTGTATATAGCCAAGTTATCATTACTCATTGTGTATTTATTCCTCGTGTTATTATTTGTCTATTATGTTTTTCTCTCTGCATTGTTGGACGGGCCGTCAGTAAGCATTTCACTGTTAGTCTACACCTGTTGTTTACCAAGCATGTGACAATTAACATTGTATTTGATTTGATAATAGTTACGGTTCTAACCTTTAGCATTGAGGACCCTGTTGAGGATGTTGGAGATGAGCCTCTTCTTCTCCCTGACCCCAGTGCTCAGATACTCCCTGTCCAGCAGGTCCAGGAACAGCCGCAGCTCACACACCAACTCATCCATGGCTTCAAAGAGACACAGAACACACAGTATTAGAATGTTAGACATCATCAGGGTTGACGGCAATGTCTTGGTTATGGATAAATACTAAAAAAAGTGATGTGTGTGAATGACGTCATTGATTTCAACAATGCTGGCAAAACAGTTTCAACAGCCTCCTGTCTGAGGAAATGGAGACAGAAGAACACCTCAGTTGTTGTGCAGAAGCCTCCTGTAAGACCTTCACAGTGTTAGATAACACAGACCCAGGCTGGCACTGCTACAACAACTGAGGAATCTTCCACCCAGCTATCAACGCTGATTTACAGCTCTGGGAAAATACACCTTCACTCCCCTTCATATAGCAAAACAATAGACACGGCCCATGTAAATACATAGCTGTGTGTGTGTGTGTGTGTGTGTGTGTGTCTCACTGGGAGTGAGAAAAGGGTATGGTTCTCTCAGGACATGTTATGGATCGCTTCACATTGAGTTTATAGGGGTGATATGAGGGTGTTATGAGCTGCACATCAATACAGAACCACTCTGCAGATGAAGAACACCCCTCTGCTTTCAATAGTTCAGCCCTTTCAGTTCCAGCAGAGCCTGTCATCAACATGAGATGTGATTATGTTATTGCTGATGACATCATATGAACGCTAAAGAGGGGAGGTTATAGTTGGTTAGCTCATCATATAAATCATAGGTCCTGTCTGTGGTTAGTTCTGTAGAGAATTCACCAGTACCCCACGGAGACAAAACACACACACACACACACACACACACACACTCATGATGGAACTGTCTGTATCGTCTACTCCCTGCAACGTCATAATTCCTCACAGACCATGCTGGTGTGTTTTGGATGATTCCATTAAATCAGTTTAGTTAAGGAACAATAGTGGTGTTAGGGAGGTATATTTTGATACACCTACACTATATATAAACAAAAGTATGTGGACACCCCTTCAGATTAGTGGATTCGGCTATTTCAGCCACACCCGTTGCTGACAGGTGTATAAAATCGAGCACACATCTCCATAGACAAACGTTGGCAGTAGAATGGTCTTACTGAAGAGCTCAGTGTCTTTCAACGTGGCACCGTTATAGGATGCCACCTTTCCAACAAGTCAGGTCATCACATTTCTGCCCTGCTAGAGCTGCCCCGGTCAACTGTAAGTGCTGTTATCGTGATGTGGAAACGTCTAGGAGCAACAACGTCTCAGCCGCGAAGTGGTAGGCCACACAAGCACACAGAACGGGACCGCTGAGTACTGAAGCGCGTGAAAATCGTCTGTTCTCGGTTGCAACACTCACTACAGAGTTCCAAACTGCCTCTGGAAGCAACGTCAGCACAATACCTATTCATCGGGAGCTTCATGAAAATGGGTTTCCATGGCTGAGCAGCCGCACACAAGCCTAAGATCACCATGCGCAATGCCAAGTGTCAGCTGGAGTGGTGTAAAGCTCGCCACCATTGGACTCTGGAGCAGTGGTAACGCGTTCTCTGAAGTGATGAATCACGCTTCACCATCTGGCAGTCCGACGGACAAATCTGGGTTTGGCGGATGCCAGGAGAAGGCTACCTGCCCCAATGCATAGGGACAACTGTAAAGTTTGGTGGTGGAGGAGGAATAATGGTCTGGGGCTGCTTTTCATGGTTCGGGCTAGCCCCCTTAGTTCCAGTGAAGGGAAATCTTAACGCTACAGCATACAATGACATTCTAGATGATTCTGTGCTTCCAACTTTGTGGCAACAGTTTGGGGAAGGCCCGTTCCTGTTTCAGCATGACTATGCCCTAGTGCACAAAGCGAGGTACATACAGAAATGGTTTGTCGAGATCGGTGTGGAAGAACTTGACTGGCCTGCACAGAGCCCTGGCCTCAACCCCATCGAACACCTTTGGGATGAATTGGAACGCCGACTGCGAGCCAGGCCTAATCGTCCAACATCAGTGCCCTACCTCACTAATGCTCTTGTGGCTGAATGGAAGCAAATCCCTGCAGCAATGTTCCAACATTTAGTGGAAAGCCTTCCCAGAAGAGTGGAGGCTGTTATAGCAGCAAAGGGGGGACCAACTCCATATTAATGCCCGTGTTCGACGAGCATTATTTTGGTCATGTAGTGTGTATTATTGAGTAATGCATTATGTCATTAGGGCCAGGACGATACCAGTATCGCAATATTTCTTCCATGCCAAAAATGAAAACAAGCAGACCAACCTCTTTGGTCCTTTAAAAACCGGCTGTATGTAAAATATTGTGTGCTATAGCTTGGAAAATAAATAAATGTGACTCTGGATGACAACATCATGATGTTTGTTTCCAACATTAGGGATGTTTTCTTAAAGAAGTAAAATCAGTTTTGTGTTTTGTTTCCTTGCCACGATACTAACGAGTATCACGATACTGGTATCATTCCGGCCCTATATGTCATAGTAAATGGTAATGCAATTATCGGTATCCCATCCCCATGTGAAACCTGACTGACAGCTAATGAAACGCTTTGGAATGTTCTTAGCACAATAGCAGAGTGTTTTGGGCATAGTCTCAATTCACATGAGTACAGTACACATTGTTTTTGCCAGACACCTGTGATTATATAATATCTAGTTTCCCTGTAAAGGATCCCCTTGACCTCTATGAATGATAGGGATGTACAGTTTGAGGAGGGTGGCCCAAACTTTTGATCGGTTGTCTGGCATCGAGATTGGTGCATACCGTTGTCTGGGAGAGAAATTTGGTTCGAACACACGCCCATATTTCACTCTCAGCCACGGACAAGACTAGGAGTCTCTCTCTCGATATAAACAGAAACTTTCACACATTCCTGTTTTAATCGTATTATCCTATGAGAGAGGGGGAGGCCAGGAGGGAGAGAGAGAGAGAGAGAGAGAGAGAGAGAGAGACAGACAGACAGAGAGAAAAAGAGAGGAGAGAAAGAGAGAGAGAGAAAGAGAAAGAGAAAGAGAAGAGAGAGAGAGAGAGAGAGAGAGAGAGAGAGAGAGAGAGAGAGAGAGAGAGAGAGAGAGAGAGAGCCTAGGACTAAACAAGCACATCAATATCAGGTTAAAATAGCAGTTGGCAACTTAGAAACAGATTTTCGATCAGTTTTCCAAACCCCAGACCAACACTTAGTCATGCTGAACAATGTCTTTAAGGTAGTCTTGGGCCAGTTGGGTAAATGGCAACAACAACAAAAACTGCATGACAGCATTCATGGGTTACAGCCTACTTTCATAATGTACACGTGTTGCAGCCAGGAGTCTTAAGAGTTTTATTTCCAATTTCACAGTGTATTGTATTGGTGAGCTCATGCCTTTGGATAGACAAAGAATGAATGGCTTAGCCTACCTCTAACAGGGGTGGTCAAAACGCGTGGTGGTGGAGCAACAATATGCAATAAAATCCCAGATCGCTTAAGGGAATTAGAACTAGGTGGCATGGGGCGAAGACGACCACCCTCAAACAACCCTCAGGGCTACGAACTAAAACACCAAACCATGCAAATCTCTCTCTCTCTCTCTCTCTCACACTCTACACTAACAAAACTCCCCATGTCAACAGGCTCCGATGCCAAAGGCAGCTTCTGGCTGGGCCTTCTAAAAACACGAAACCCCACCTTGAGTCAAGATGTGGACACACCTAGAACCTACAGGAGAATGTCTCAGCTCGGGGGTAGTCAGTCATGATTCCTGGACCAAGCAAGAGAGGTGAAGGGTTGTGAGGAAGATAATGGACATTTTGGGTCTAGGTGAACATGTTTGGGTCTAGGTGAACACGTTTGGGTCTAGGTGAACACGTTTGGGACTAGGTGAACACGTTTGGGACTAGGTGAACACGTTTGGGACTAGGTGAACACGTTTGGGACTAGGTGAACACGTTTGGGTCTAGGTGAACACGTTTGGGACTAGGTGAACACGTTTGGGACTAGGTGAACACGTTTGGGTCTAGGTGAACATGTTTGGGACTAGGTGAACACGTTTGGGTCTAGGTCTTGTTTGGGACTAGGTGAACACGTTTGGGACTAGGTGAACACGTTTGGGACTAGGTGAACACGTTTGGGTCTAGGTGAACATGTTTGGGACTAGGTGAACACGTTTGGGACTAGGTGAACACGTTTGGGTCTAGGTCTTGTTTGGGACTAGGTCTTGTTTGGGACTAGGTCATGTTTGAGACCTTCTGCTTTAACTGATATAAATACCAGTCTTCTTTTTTAAATTATATTTTACGGTGTCCTAATTTAAAATGGACCGACTGTATACACCCGCCCACCATACTTTCTTTAGTTTGTGTGTGTGTGTGTGTGTGTGTGTGTGTGTGTCTGTCTATCAGTTGTTTGTGTGAAGTCTGACAGATCCTTAAACCCTGCCCTACCCTCTCCTGTGACTGCGATGATAGGCCCTAGGCAGTGTGTGTGTGTTTAAGAGCTGGTCCTGACTTGAAAGGCTGTCAAGTCCCCAGACTAAACACAACAGACATGGCGTGCTACAGACAATACACATTTTGGTAAATAAGAGACAGAGACTGACAAATACACACCCACAAACTTAGGGCAAGAAAATGAATCCTATATTTTTATCTCTCACCTTAAAGAGACTGCATTTCCCATAACAACATGTGTCACTACTCCATTAAGACACATTAACTGCTAGGCAACCTACCTACAGATGTAGGATCTTAATTTGACCACCCTGTTGTTGCAAGGAAATGTCCTGCACATCAGGAAATTGCAAACGTGCAGTGTATTCAAGGTTGAAAAATGTCCATTAATTATAACCCACATAATAATTCACATTTTCTGTTGCTGCAGGATTATTTTCCTATTGTGAGAAAGTGGTCAAATTAAGATCCTGCATCTATAGGCACAACCCAACGAACCCCTCAAACACACAGGAAGAACAGTGGGTATATTTACACAAATTAGAGAGAGCATCATCATTATCCATCCTATAACCAGTCTGTCACGATTGTCGTAGGGAATAGACCAAGGCGCAGCGTGATGAACGAACATGTTTAAACTTTATTATCTTAGGTGATAATAGACAACAATAAACCAAATAAGAAACGACTCGTGAAGTCCACGGTAACAATGACCAACACGGAACAAGAACCCACAAACACAAAGGGAAAACAGACAGTTTAAATATGGCTCCCAATCAGAGACAACCAACGACAGCTGACACTCGTTGCCTCTGATTGGGAGTCACTCTGGCCAACATAGAAATAAACACAACAGAAACTACCAACATAGAAATCTAACACATAGAATGAACACACCCTGGCTCAACATATAGAGTCCCAGAGCCAGGGTGTGACAGTACCCCCCCCTAAAGGCGCGGACTGCGACCGCGCCTCAACTTGAACAAAACAGGGGAGGGCTGGGTGGGCATACCTCCTCGGCGGCGGTTCTGGCTCCGGCCTTGCCCACCACCCTCCAATAAACCCCCCATAGCGCCCCTGGTCCGGTCTGGCCCCGCTGGCTGGAGCTGAACTGGACGTAGCAGGAGCGGTTAGCTTCAGCTCCGTTGTGGAGCAGTTGACCGGTACCTGATTAGGCACCGGTGACCCAGGCACGGGTTGTGCCGGACTGACGACGCGCACCCCTGGCTTGGTGCATGAGGCAGGAAAGGACCGGACCGGGCTGACGATGCGCACCCCTGGCTTGGTGCGTGGAGCAGCAACGGGCCGGACCGGGCTGACGATGCGCACCCCTGGCTTGGTGCGTGGAGCCGGAACGGGCCTCACCGGACTGACGATGCGCACCCCTGGCTTGGTGCGTGGAGCCGGAACGGGCCTCACCGGACTGACGACTCGCACCCCTGGCTTGGTGCGTGGAGCCGGAACGGGCCTCACCGGACTGACGACTCGCACCCCTGGCTTGGTGCGTGGAGCCGGAACGGGCCTCACCGGACTGGCGACGCGCACCGTAGGCTTGGTGCGAGTGGCAGGAACAGGCCGGGCCGGGCTGGCGACGCGCACCGTAGGCTTGGTGCGAGTGGCAGGAACAGGCCGGGCCGGGCTGGCGACGCGCACCGTAGGCTTGGTGCGAGTGGCAGGAACAGGCCGGGCCGGGCTGGCGACGCGCACCGTAGGCTTGGTGCGAGTGGCAGGAACAGGCCGGGCCGGGCTGGCGACGCGCACCGTAGGCTTGGTGCGAGTGGCAGGAACAGGCCGGGCCGGGCTGGCGACGCGCACCGTAGGCTTGGTGCGAGTGGCAGGAACAGGCCGGGCCGGGCTGGCGACGCACACCGTAGGCTTGGTGCGTGGAGCAGGAACAGGCCGGGCCGGGCTGGCGACGCGCACCGTAGACTTGGTGCGTGGAGCAGGGACAGGCCGGGCCGGGCTGGCGACGCACACCGTATGCTTGGTGCGTGGAGCAGGGACAGGCCGGACTGGGCTGGCGACGCACACCGTAGGCTTGGTGCGTGGAGCAGGAACAGGCCGGACTGGGCTGACGACGCACCCCGTAGGCTTGGTGCGTGGAGCAGGGACAGGCCGGACTGGGCTGGCGACGCACACCGTAGGCTTGGTGCGAGGAGCAGGGACAGGCCGGACCGGGCTGGCAACGCGCACCGTACACTTGGTGCGAGGGGCCGGAACAGGCCGGACCGTACTGGGGACACACACCACTGGCTCTACCTCGGGATCTGGAACGGGCCGGACCGGACTGGTAACACACCCCAGTACCTCTCGCCGTGCCTCTACACCTTCCTTCCCTGCTTTGACCAGTGGCCCCCGTAACCTGGTGGCCTTCTGAATCCGCCCCTTTTCTGCCTCCGTCAGCCCCGTCGTCCATGCCGTGTGCCCCCCCATAAAAATTTTCTGGGGTTGCCTCTCGCCTGTCCGACGTTGACACTGCTGACGCCGCTGCTCCTCTTTACGGCGCGCCTCCACCGTCTCTTCCCACGGACGCCGATCCATCCCGGCCTGTATCTCCTTCCAAGTCCAGGATCCTTTCCCGTCCAATATCTCCTCCCATGTCCAGGCTGCCTGCTCCTGGACACGCTGCTTGGTCCTTGTATGGTGGGTTTTTCTGTCACGATCGTCGTAGGGAATAGACCAAGGCGCAGCGTGATGAACTAACATGTTTAAACTTTATTATCTTAGGTGAT
This sequence comes from Coregonus lavaretus, assembly GCF_964263955.1. NCBI lineage: Eukaryota > Metazoa > Chordata > Actinopteri > Salmoniformes > Salmonidae > Coregonus > Coregonus lavaretus. Next base: position 39,003 of record NW_028157539.1, read on the forward strand.
AATAGACAACAATAAACCAAATAAGAAACGACTCGTGAAGTCCACGGTAACAATGACCAACACGGAACAAGAACCCACAAACACAAAGGGAAAACAGACAGTTTAAATATGGCTCCCAATCAGAGACAACCAACGACAGCTGACACTCGTTGCCTCTGATTGGGAGTTACTCTGGCCAACATATAAATAAACACAACAGAAACTACCAACATAGAAATCTAACACATAGAATGAACACACCCTGGCTCAACATATAGAGTCCCAGAGCCAGGGTGTGACACAGTCTCTCATGTGTACTACAACTACTAATCTAAACCATATATAATGTAGGTTAGACCATAAGGTTATGTAATCTGACATATCTGTTTAAAAAACCTGAGCCAAGCTTCTGAGGGAGCACTGGCGTTCTTTGCTCTTTTCAAAAGTACTGCTCCACTTTGATGTCCGATGATGGATCCCGCCCAGACTCCATGACTTGACTGAGCCAATGGGCATGAGATACTCCAGACCTGGACCAATGACAGGCTGTTTATATGTGCACTGCACGCATGAACCACCAAACATAGTTTGTGTGCAGTGCAGGTATGCTTGAATTCACTTTTCCATAGAATGTCAATCTCAAATCAGCTAATGCAGTATATAAAGTCTCATTGTCGGATATAGGGTACAACCACATAATCTGTTGCTTTGTGGGCAGAATGTTGCACTTGGACGGTGGAGACGTTAATTGGGGTGGTTTATGGTCTGGCTTCGTCATGGTTACCCCCCTCGCCCCAGTCGCCACAACACAACAGGGCATCGCTCAACGCTGGCTGCACACAGCTCCTTATTTCAAACCCCAACACACACACACACACACACACACACTACAGCCTGGCTCTTCCAGATGACCCTCCTACTGTGCCCCCCCTCCCCTCCCCTCCTCCTTCTTCTCTGGGCGCGGTTTCCCAAAAGCATCTTAAGGCTAAATTCATCGTTAGAACCTTCATAGGAGCATCGTTAAATCTCCGAGCTGTTTCCCAAACCTTCATTATTAATGTTCCACTTGAAAACGCTCGTAATATAACCCCTCAGGCCACTCGTAGAACAGCCAAGTGCGTCGTTAGATGCTTTTTTGCCCTCCCGCGTCACTTTATACACAGAAGATCCTCGCTAAACATAGGATCACATGGTTTATCCGTCTCTCTGTTACCGCTGATAACTTCAGAACAAAGTTGACTACAAATACAAAGTTGCCAGTGTCTTTGTAGCTTGTTTTTGGTCACAGGTCCAGGAATGGCTGAAGGATTGCAATATTTACCTGGAGCTAACCCTGCAGATAGCACTACTGGGTGATCTGAAAAGTCATAGTCAATAATATAATAATACTTTTAGCAAAAAAAAATATTTTCAATTTACAATCTGTAGAAACAATGAGAATAGAAAGGTTCAGAATTTTTGTGAAACATCACCGTACAGTTGACATTTTTTTGGCAAACAGAAATCCAATATGGATGGTGTTAAGAGATAGATGGGAGGTGTTGAATGGAGCTGAAGGATGGGACTAATAACAACTAACAACAATTAATAACTAATGTAAAGCATACTGTGTCCATAATAAGTATATAGGTTATAGGTTGAGAGCTTTTGTGAAAGAGCACAGTTAGAAAGATATGGCATATAGAAGCAAACCGGATGAACATCATGAAAATGATCGGAGAAGTTGAGGGTAGAGGAAGTTCAGGAGTAAAAACAAACAAAATAGAATTATTGTAAAATTGACTGTGTCCATAAAATGTATATAGTATGTATAAGCTGGAAGTAGAGGCCAAAGCATTGTTGTTCACTAGTTTACTCCAATTAGGGAAGGGGTGGTGGGGTTGGAAAGTAATATAGGGAAATATTTTTTTTTTAAGGATATGTATATATATGTATGTATATGTATTTATTTGTTTGTATTTATTTGTATATATATATATATATATATATATATATATATATATATATATATATACACAGTGGGGAGAACAAGTATTTGATACACTGCCGATTTTGCAGGTTTTCCTACTTACAAAGCATGTAGAGGTCTGTAATTTTTATCATAGGTACACTTCAACTGTGAGAGACGGAATCTAAAACAAAAATCCGAAAAATCACATTGTATGATTTTTAAGTAATTAATTTGCATTTTATTGCATGACATAAGTATTTGATACATCAGAAAAGCAGAACTTAATATTTGGTACAGAAACCTTTCTTTGCAATTACAGAGATCATACGTTTCCTGTAGGTCTTGACCAGGTTTGCACACACTGCAGCAGGGATTTTGGCCCACTCCTCCATACAGACCTTCTCCAGATCCTTCAGGTTTCGGGGCTGTCGCTGGGCAATACGGACTTTCAGCTCCCTCCAAAGATTTTCTATTGGGTTCAGGTCTGGAGACTGGCTAGGCCACTCCAGGACCTTGAGATGCTTCTTACGGAGCCACTCCTTAGTTGCCCTGGCTGTGTGTTTCGGGTCGTTGTCGTGCTGGAAGACCCAGCCACGACCCATCTTCAATGCTCTTACTGAGGGAAGGAGGTTGTTGGCCAAGATCTCGCAATACATGGCCCCATCCATCCTCCCCTCATTACGGTGCAGTCATCCTGTCCCCTTTGCAGAAAAGCATCCCCAAAGAATGATGTTTCCACCTCCATGCTTCACAGTTGGGATGGTGTTCTTGGGGTTGTACTCATCCTTCTTCTTCCTCCAAACACGGCGAGTGGAGTTTAGACCAAAAAGCTCTATTTTTGTCTCATCAGACCACATGACCTTCTCCCATTCCTCCTCTGGATCATCCAGATGGTCATTGGCAAACTTCAGACGGGCCTGGACATGCGCTGGCTTGAGCAGGGGGACCTTGCGTGTGCTGCAGGATTTTAATCCATGACGGCATAGTGTGTTACTAATGGTTTTCTTTGAGACTGTGGTCCCAGCTCTCTTCAGGTCATTGACCAGGTCCTGCCGTGTAGTTCTGGGCTGATCCCTCACCTTCCTCATGATCATTGATGCCCCACGAGGTGAGATCTTGCATGGAGCCCTAGACCGAGGAAGATTGACCGTCATCTTGAACTTCTTCCATTTTCTAATAATTGCGCCAACAGTTGTTGCCTTCTCACCATGCTGCTTGCCTATTGTCCTGTAGCCCATCCCAGCCTTGTGCAGGTCTACAATTTTATCCCTGATGTCCTTACACAGCTCTCTGGTCTTGGCCATTGTGGAGAGGTTGGAGTCTGTTTGATTGAGTGTGTGGACAGGTGTCTTTTATACAAGTAACGAGTTCAAACAGGTGCAGTTAATACAGGTAATGAGTGGAGAACAGGAGGGCTTCTTAAAGAAAAATGAACAGGTCTGTGAGAGCCAGAATTCTTATTGGTTGGTAGGTGATCAAATACTTATGTCATGCAATAAAATGCAAATTAATTACTTAAAAATCATACAATGTGGTTTTCTGGATTTTTTTAGATTCCGTCTCTCACAGTTGAAGTGTACCTATGATAAAAATTACAGACCTCTGCATGCTTTGTAAGTAGGAAAACCTGCAAAATCGGCAGTGTATCAAATACTTGTTCTCCTCACTGTATATATATATATATATATATATATATATATATATATATATATATATATATATATATATATATATATATATATATGTATATATATACACACACACACACACACACACACACACACACACATATATATATACATTTGCGAGAAGAAAAAAAAACATATGGGGGATTGGAAGTGATGCAGACAATTACATTGATGGAAGTTACAATCTATCTGCAATATTAAAGCTGATCTAACCCCCCCCCCCCCCCCCCCCCATAAAAAAAAATACAAAATTAAAAAGTTGCCAGTGTCTTTGCAATTGATACAAACAAGCGACGTAGGCTATAAAAAGATGCTTCAAATGAAAACCGAGATGACTGCATTAAAATATCAATTGTAGGCCTGTTTCAATCATATTGAAATAAATGTGATGTTCAATCAATTGAGTTCTATTTTGGCTACCATCTGTAATTTGTCTGTAATTTGTCTCAATATATTTAATGATGTGTTGCCTAACATTCGCAATGATGTGCCAAATCTATAATTCAGAGCATGTTTATTGGGTAAGCATTACAATAAGCCGCCTCAACATTTGCAGCCGTAGGTAGTAATATCTCTCTAGAAGCTGATCCGTCGTCAGTATTGTGAAATAATACTAATGTTAATGAAATATTTGAATTTTTTTTACATTTTACATGTTAGTCATTTAGCAGACGCTCTTATCCAGAGCGACTTACAGTTAGTGAATACATATTTTTTTTGTACTGGCCCCCCGTGGGAATCGAAGCCACAACCCTGGCGTTGCAAACGCCATGCTCTATCAACTGAGCTACATCCCTGCCGGCCATTCCCTCCCCTACCCTGGACGACGCTGGGCCAATTGTGCGCCGCCCATGAGTCTCCCGGTCGCGGCCGGCTGCGACAGAGCCTGGATTCGAACCAGGATCTCTAGTGGCACAGTTAGCACTGCGATGCAGTGCCTTAGACCACTGCGCCACGAATGGAGAAACTGATCCGAGAGCAGCGCTCCCCATCTTTCGATCCTACCAGTATCGACACACGCTCTAACGACGCCCTTAGCGACCATTCTCTGCCTTGTGTTTTGGGAAACACGTTACATCTTCGGCCGTTGTAGGACAGATGCATCGTTAAAAACACTCGTAAGCCTAAATTCCATCGCTATGGGGTAACCGGTCCCTGGTCTGTTTGGGTTGGGTTGGCACTTCCCTTCCTCCCTCGGTCTGGGTGAACTGAGTGCCTTACTCCAGGGTCTGTCGGCACAGTTCCTCCAGGCGGTCCACACCCATGCTCAGAGAGAGGAAGGCCGATCTAGCGGTGTCGAGAGCGGGGGAAAACACGCCACCTCCCCTGTGCCTCTGGAACTCTTTCTCTCTGGAGCCCCCGTTTGACCCAGAATAGTTAACCTGGGGACTATTTCAGTAGATTGCAACGTTCCAATGCAATCAGATAGAAATGGGATGTGTAGAACAAACATGACTCGACTGTCGTGCCAGCTCTTTGCATCATATTTCTACATGAATAAGCCCCGAAACTCTGAAGACCAGACTTGGCCTGCAGGCCACCAACACCACAATCACAAGGCTCAACATCATATCAAACCATGGTCATAAAAACGCAATAAACCTTTAATAAACCACTCGTGCTTTTGAGTCCTTTCCCCTGAGAACCGTACACATGTACTGTAAGATGAGGAGATCAGTGGCGGTGTTAGTCTATGATGAGAGACAAGCGTTCTCTATCGTGGTCTGTAATTACCAGGGCTCTTGTCTGTGTTCCACGGGGCATGACAAGGAAACATCACAGTCATCTATATCATCTCTATTGGTGCCAAACCCATAGAGAATGATAGAGGCCTCTAGTGGCCAAAAGGCTATTTTAGCATGGGAAGCGCCATTGAGGGCTTCCACCATGCTTCCGCCATTTTAAAGTAGGCAAAGAAGTCAACTGGGTGGGCATTCCTATGGGTTGTAGCCTCAATGGCGCTGTCCATGCTGTCACAGACGCTATAAATGGCACAGATATAAAAATTAGTCCTCTATCTATCTCCATGGCCAAACCACAAACATCCGAGTAGGACTGATCGACTGCTCAAAACCTCATCTGAGAGAAGTGAAGTTGGATTCTGTAGTTCTGGGAGAGACAGGGCACAGAAAGAGGGAGGGAGAGAGAGGGAATTAAGGGAGAGACAGAAAGAGACAGAGAGAGTGAAGCTCCTCCTGTATGTGTAAGAGGATAATTACAAAGCACTCAATGTGAAACCACACCACAGGGGGGGGGGGGGGGGGGGGGAAGAAGAGGAGAGGATGGTGGTTAGAGGCTCCGGATTTCGGTTGGACTCCTCTTTCTTGGAGGAAAGAAAGGATGGAGGAGACTTGGTGGTGCAGGGAGGATGGCATTCCATCCTGGACTTTTGTAATGTCACCAGCCATCTGCATTCAACCAATAAAGAAAGAAAGCCAAAGAGGATAGTGTGGCTGATGAACAGTCTATCACCATGGGAAGGAAGCAGATGAGATGAACATTCTGGTTCCGATCCCATACTTAAAGTTTGTGGTAAAGATCGAGCCATCCATGTATTGGCCCAATGCCAAGTTATCTACTGCGATGTTCAAAGTCAAGCCACTTACCCTTTGATTGACAGCTCCTAACCAGACAGTCTTTGATGCATCTATTCACATTAAACTCCACCCAAACACAGACCACCCTTCCTTCTTCCATCACTTCCAGCCATGTCGTTGTTTTTATTCCCAAAGCCACCCTTGTGCCCCTCCCTAAATCCACGACCCCACATTTGGCTGAGACAGACCCCACCCTAACCCTGTAACGCTAGCGGTAGTTCCATCCTCCATCCGGACCACCTTAATCTTCAATCTTCGCCCCAGACAGACAAGCTAACTAGCTTACCGGCTCATCCTCTTATAATAGACTTAACCGCCTTGATATCAGGCTACCGGCTAATTAGAAATGATGAACAACACTTGTAGCCGTTATTGCCCCGAGGATATTACCAAAGAGCGCAGGAGTAGTCTTTTATAATGACTAATACTGTATGCATTTGGAGATTATATCAGATGGCCATGCAAAACCAATGTCACATCAAGTCAAAGGGCCTTGGATTAAGGCGCAGTTACACTATATGACAGTCACACCATATGACAGTCACACTGCATGACAGTCACACTGCATGACAGTCACACTGCATGACACAAATCTCATAAGTCTGCATATGGCTCTTCATCACATTGGTTTATTGACAGGCGAGGTGAAGGGGCCAGGGATCTCCAAATTAGTGTTGAAATTAAACTCTCTGTGATTGCATGCAAGTTCAATGACAGATTGACTTTGGTGAGGAGGGATTATAAAAAATAAATTAATCTCTCTTCTCCTCTTTGTTGGATCGGATTTTCCTGCTGTTGAAAGTTGGTCCTGATTGATTTTCTGACACGTGAAAGCCTTTAAAATCCATCATCATTGGGGTGCTGGGTAGGGTTTCCCTTTCCCCTAAAACCAGAACTAAAATGGGCCAAGGAACGAAGGGGGCTAAATCACTGACACCATGCACAGGCACCCAACACGGTGCCAATTAATGCCACATCGTCCGGGGGTTTCCAACCCAGGGGAAAACTACAATAATAAACAGCAATAAACACATTAACACTCCATTCGTATTGCTCCCAAAATGGCACCTCGTAAGAGTTTAGAAACAGGGACTTGCTGAAAGAAAAGTATTTATTTCTAAGTGCCAAGCTATTTGTCCGCTGATAGTACCCCCACTGGTGGATAGGATGATCGCAACGCAAAACCTAAAAACACCCTCTCCAAGTCCCAGCCCTCCAGCCAAAACACACTTCTTATGTGGCGTGGAGTAGAGATTACAGCATTACTACACAATGGTTTTCTGTCGGGGACCCCAACAAATGTGAAGCCGGAATATGTCACCGAGCTACCTGATACCACGCAGCTGCCAACACAAGTAGGCTGGAAGAGTCTAGCGCTGAAGCCAGGTTTTGTTATTGTAGGGATACAGTCTCCTGCAGAGAAACAAGAGATATGGAGCCACTTGGTGTTGTCACACCACGACTATGTTATTGACCTCAGGGAAAATCTTAAATGACCTCTTGGTTGACCTTAAGTATGTGGTCCTACATAACAGATGAGTTGTAACACCATGGTAACAGTTGAGTGGCACCACCACAATAATATGTGTAAAGTAATATGATACAAAAATAGCTTCATTTGCGTAAAGTAAGCCTAATATGACACCAAATTGGATTACGAATAACAATGGAACATAAACATTCCACGGCTGCTATAGAAACTAACGTTGCCCTATTTAACTGGTGGTACACAAACAAAAGTAATGCCCCCAAATCAATGAGCGAGTAAAACTCATGCTCAATATGGTACCCCAAGCGCGCTTCCTTGGATAAAAGCTGTCACCGGTCACTTCGTCTCGAGTCAGTGGGCAGCAGCTGCGCCCAGCGAGGGCATCATCCAGTGATTATCATGTGGGACTGCCTGTACGCCGTAAGAGCTGCTGTTCATCAGTGTAGTTGGGGTGAGGGACGGGAAAGGACGGGGAAGGCTCAGGTTGAAACCAGCTAGGCTACTGCAGTCGCAACGCATAATTCCATGGACAAAAAAAAACATGACCCTAATGATGCTGTCAGGAGCCAGCGGTGGCCAGCAGTCTTTCCAGCCTCCAGCTCGCAGCACCCCTCTCTATGTCTCTCTCGGTGTCTCTGTGTCTCAGTTATGAGAGGAAACATAACTGCACAAAGAACTGTATTCATTAGACGAGTTTTCATTGTAGCAAAGCTGCAATGGCATTTTACAATGCAGGTTGATAATGATAAACAATAATGCAGTGTTAGTATTAGGATATACATTGTTATAAGCCATTAATTATCGTGACGTGATATAATCCATTCTCCCTCTCCGCTGCTTTTCACTTCCAGTGAGTGTGTTGACTATTGAACTGTTTCGTTTTAAAAACCAACAGACTATCAAGGGGTGATTGTAAATAGATTTTTCTGATACATAACAATAATTTCTGCGGCAAGCTGTTGGCGCCACCGAAACAAAGCGCATGATGACCTTAAAATAGACACTCACCCCTGGAAGCGAACAAAATGGGATCGCTCCGCATAGTTGCTTCGCAGCGCATCTAATCGCCAAACAGCAAACGTAATCTGGCACGTTCCCGGCAGCTGCCGAATATCAATAAAATCCTTCTCTCCACTGGGCAGCCGCCAACGACAGGCCCTCGTCTGTTTATCTGAGGATAGATTTGCCCTGCGATAGCAGCTTTGAACTGCCTTTCTTCACCGTGCGCTTTAGGACCAACCAGCAACGTCTCGCGTCTCCTTTCAAACTTTTATCCGGCTATTTTCTCCTCCTCTTCCCTCTTCCCTTGCTTCCTTCCGTCTTCCTCCCTCTTTTCAAAACTCTCGCTAGTCAAACTGCCTGTGCATGCATGGTCTGCTCGGCTCAGAAACAGAGCGGATCTTGTTTGAATGCTTGCATCTGCAGTCTGTCACCACGGTGCTGACAGGCAGCTATAATATGGAGAGCTAATCGTGCCTTGCAAACAAGTGCGCCGAGGGAAGACTTAACTTTTAAATCTCTCCCAGTCTCTCTTTTTCTGTATCTCCTCTCTCTTCGCTGTAAAATGAGACGCAACTCTTTCTCTCCGCCCAGCGTTCTCTCTGTCTGGCAGTTTGAAGTTAGCTCGGGGAAAAAATAAAACACGTACGGCTAGAGAAGGGTTAGCCCCGCTCTCCCCCTTTTGCTCTGGGACAGATGGGATATTAAACTCGGGCTGGCTCGCCTCTAGGGATGGGGGAAATCGGCAGTTTATGGTAATAGTAGGTAATTAAGGACCGGTCGCGTCTGTCCGCACACAGGGGCCGAATCGTGCGGATTTTGTGTCGGAAGGGGAGAACAAACGCCAGCCATGACAGATATGAAGGAGAGCGCAGCTCAAGTTGTAATACAGAGATACAGCAGCAGGACATACCTACCTCCTGCAACTCAAGACTCAACAGTGTAGAACAGCTTAGGTAGGTAGGCTATGGAAACGCTGAACTGAAAAGTTTTACCATGTGTAAATTGACACATATGAAACAAGTCAAATCACATTTTATTTGTCACATGCGCCGAATACAACAGATGTAGACCTTACAGTGAAACGCTTCCTTACAAGCCCTTAACCAACAATGCAATTTTAAGAAAGAATACCCCCCAAAAATACCGAAAAACATTAAATAAATAATAAGAAATAAAAGTAACAAATAATTAAAGAGCAGCAGTAAAATAACAATAGCGAGGCTATATACAGGGGGTAGCGGTACTGAGTCAATGTGCAGGGGCACCGGTTAGTCGAGGTAATTGAGGTAATAGGTATATGTAGGTAGAGTTATTAAAGTGACTGTGCATAGATAATAAACAGAGAGTAGCAGCAGCGTAAAAGAGTGTGGGGGGAGGGGGGGGGGGGGGGGGGCAATGCATATAGTCTGGGTAGCCATTTGATTAGATGTTCAGGAGTCTTATGGCTTGAGGGTAGAAGCTGTTTAGAAGCCTCTTGGACCTAGACTTGGCGCTCCGTTACCACTTTCTGTGTGGTAGCAGAGAGAACAGTCTATGACTAAGGTGGCTGGAGTCTTTGACCATTTTTAGGGCCTTCCTCTGACACCGCCTGGTATAGAGGTCCTGGATGGCAGGAAGCTTGGCCCCAGTGATGTACGTACAGTCACTGTGGTGATGACGTCATGATGCACTTTTTGATGAAGCCAGTGACTCGTGTGGTGTACTCCTCAATGCCATCGGAAGAATCCCAGAACATATTCCAGTCTGTGCTAGCAAAACAGTCCTATAGCTAAGCATCTGCTTCATCTGACCACTTTTCTTATTGACCGAGTCACTGGTGCTTCCTGCTTTAGTTTTTGCTTGTAAGTAGGAATCAGGAGTATAGAATTATGGTCAGATTTGCCAAATGGAGGGTGAGGGAGAGCTTTGTACTCATCTCTGTGTGTGGAGTAAAGGTGGTCTAGAGTTTTTCCCCTCTGGTTGCACATTTAACATGCTGGTAGAAATGAGGTAAAACTGATTTAAGTTTCCCTGCATTAAAGTCCCCAGCCACTAGGAGCGTCGCCTCTGGATGAGTGTTTTCCTGTTTGCTTCTGGCCGTATACAGTTCATTGAGAGCGGTCTTAGTGCCAGCATCGCTTTGTGGTGGTAAATAGACAGCTACGAACAATATAGATGAAAAATCTCTTGGTAGATAGTGTGGTCTACAGCTTATCATGAGATACTCTACCTCAGGCGAGCAAAACCTCGAGACTTCCTTAGATATTGTGCACCAGCTGTTGTTTACAAATATACATAGACCGCCACCCCTTGTCTTACCAGAGGCTGCTGTTCTATCTTGCCGATACAGTGTATAACCCGCCAGCTGTATGTTATTCATGTCGTCATTCAGCCACGACTCGGTGAAATATAAGATATTACAGTTTTTAATGTCCCGTTGGTAGGATATATACGTGTTTCTAGTTCGTCCACTTTATTATCAAGCGATTGTAAATTGGCCAATAGTATCGATGGCAAAGGCAGATTAGCCACTCGTCACCGGCTCCTTACAAGACACCCCGATCTCCTTCCGAATATCTCCTTTTCTTTCTACTGCGAATTACGGGATGAGGACCCTGCCGGGTGTCTGGAGCAAATCCCTCTCGTCCGACTCATTAAAGAAAAATTATTTGTCCAGTTCGAGGTGAGTAATCGCTGTTCTGATGTCCAGAAGCTCTTTTCGGTCATAAGAGACGGTAGCAGCAACATTATGTACAAAATAAGTTACAAACAATGCGAAAAAAAGCATAAGAGCATAAAACGACAGCCATCCCCTCTGGCACCATTGTAATTAAGGTTTTTGTGGACTATAAACTAAAAAACACTTGAGGGTGTGTGCCTTGCTATCCAAAAACAAGCCAACCTAACGTTCACTTCTACTGTATGTTAGTAGAGTAGAGGGTTGGGTTAGGTTAGGTAACTCCATCTCTCCCGAGTGGCGCAGTGGTCTAAGGCACTGCATCGCAGTGCTAGCTGTGCCACTAGAGATCCTGGTTCGAATCCAGGCTCTGTCGTAGCCGGCCGCGACCGGGAGACCCATGGGGCGGCGCACAATTGGCCCAGCGTCGTCCAGGGTAGGGGAGGGAATGGCCGGCAGGGGATGTAGCTCAGTTGGTAGAGCATGGCGTTTGCAACGCCAGGGTTGTGGGTTCGATAAAATAATGTATGCGCTAACTGTAAGTCGCTCTGGATAAGAGCGTCTGCTAAATGACTAAAATGTAAATGCATTTTGTGTTCGGAGCCGATTACCTTGGACAGGCCTGTCAAAACAATGTGGTAAAATCCTCCAGCAAGCTTTTATCTCACTCACATCTCACTTTCAAGAAACAAGAAAAATGAAAACACAATACAGCAAAACAGGTTTACAACAAAGACAGGTTTACAGCAGGACGGGTTTACAGCAGGACGGGTTTACAGCAGGACGGGTTTACAGCAGGACGGGTTTACAGCAGGACAGGTTTACAGCAGGACCTGTTTACAGCAAGACCGGGTTTACAGCAAGACTGGGTTTAAAGCAAGACCGAGTTTACAGCAGGACGGGTTTACAGCAATACCGGGTTTACAGCAGGACGGGTTTACAGCAGGACAGGTTTACAGCAGGACAGGTTTACAGCAAGACTGGGTTTACAGCAAGACAGGTTGTGAGACCTGTAGTAGACCAGAGGTGGCATTCCTTACAGCTAGGGTTCATTATAGTATGCTGTGTATTATGGTATGTAGTCCCAGATGCACTTAAGTGTGTTAATTGCTGTACAGGAAACTAGTGGGAGGAGGAGTGCTTGTTGAGTTGAGAGCAGACTTTAGCTAGTATGAAATAACATGACCAATGCAGCTTCAGGGAGGAAGCCGAGCAGGAGGGTGATGAAAGATGGGCCTGATTACACCAATTATAGTGTTAAAGATGTGGTGCAATGGATGGGCCAAGTGGAGGTGTGTGTGTGTGTGTGTGTTCCTTTGAATGTGTGTTTGAGGTAGAGAGTGTACGAGACAGGAGGATATGCTATAGTGTGACTGTGCAAGGTGTCAACCTTTAACCTGAATTGAATGTACAACCTGAAGTGTTTGTAAACACACACACACACGCTGAGTTGCATACTAGTTGTATACTTGCGATGGATTGTATCTCTTGCATCAACTCTTTCTTGGCTGATATGGGCTTTGTGAAAGTCATTGTTGACGTCAGTGCTTGGCTGCATGACAACACTAATCTAATGGGGACACACACACTTGGACCCCCACTCTTGCATGCACTATAGCCATGAAACTGTCGTCACTGAAACCATGCTGTCTACACACTGTTACTATTAAAATCTAGGATTTCCCCACCTCACAACACCGGGTGTTGGCTCATCTCTACATGCTCCCCCTCAACAGTGCTGAGAGCACATTGGGTGACATTGTGGGCAGCCCCTTCGTAGAATCAAGATAATCTCCCTTTGGCTTTCCCCATGGAAAAACCTGTGTGTGTGTGTGTGTGTGTGTGTTTGTACACGTTTCTGTGTGTGTGTGTTGGGGGGTTTGAGTTGAGTGGGCTACATAGCCTATCGACCAGACTCACATGTCCAGAACACACATTAGGCTCTACACAAAACAGCCATGACACAAATAACATTTTTCTCTCCTCCAGATGAATTGATTGAATGAAGGACACAGAGCTGAGGGTTGTGACCCCAGTCTGTAGCCCAGTGTTCAGAGACTATGGACCTCTATGGTCTATAGAGTGGTAGGAAACCAGGCATTTTGGGTCACACTAACCCTCCCAACCCTGACAAAAGAGTGTGTCATCCTGCAATACGATGACATGACGCTTTGGGGGGGAAAGAGGGAAAAGAAGATGGGAGAGAGAGAGAGAGAGAAAGAGATGGAGGGAACGTAGGAGAAAGTGTGTGGGGGATAGAGAGGGAGAGAACGAGATATCATATCACATTTTATTGGTCACATGCACATATTTAGCAGATGTTATTGGTCACATGCACATATTTAGCAGATGTTATTGGTCACATGCACATATTTAGCAGATGTTATTGGTCACATGCACATATTTAGCAGATGTTATTGGTCACATGCACATATTTAGCAGATGTTATTGGTCACATGCACATATTTAGCAGATGTTATTGGTCACATGCACATATTTAGCAGATGTTATTGGTCACATACACATATTTAGCAGATGTTATTGGTCACACACACATATTTAGCAGATGTTATTGGTCACATACACATATTTAGCAGATGTTATTGATCACACACACATATTTAGCAGATGTTATTGGTCACACACATATTTAGCAGATGTTATTGGTCACATACACATATTTAGCAGATGTTATTGGTCACATACACATATTTAGCAGATGTTATTGGTCACACACACATATTTAGCAGATGTTATTGATCACACACACATATTTAGCAGATGTTATTGGTCACATACACATATTTAGCAGATGTTATTGGTCACATACACATATTTAGCAGATGTTATTGGTCACATACACATATTTAGCAGATGTTATTGTGGGTGTAGCGAAATGCTTGTGTTCCTAGCTCCAACAGTGTAGTAGTATCTAACAATTCACAACAATACACACCAATCTAAAAGTAAAATAATGGAATTAAGAAATATCTAAATATACAGTACATACTGTACATATGAAATGAGTAAAGCAGTATGTAAACATTATTAAAGTGTCCAGTGTTCCATTATTAAAGTGACCAGTGATTCCATGTTTAACGGTCTGATGATGGCCTTGAGATAGAAGCTGTTTTACAGGCTCTCTGTCCCAGCTTTGATGCACCTGTACTGACCTTGCCTTCTGGATGTCTTTGAGGCCAAACTAAATTTATTCAGCCTCCTGCCAATGAAGGCGCTGTTGCACCTTCTCCACCACACTGTCTGTGTGGGTAGACCATTTCAGATTGTCAGTGATGTGTACGCCGAGGGGCCCCTGTGTTGAGGATCAGCGTAGTGGAGGTGTTGTTAACTACCTTCACCAGCAGGAGGCGACCCGTCAGGAAGTCCAGGACAGAGGATGGATGGATAGATGGATAGATGGATAGAGCGAGTGTTTGTCTCAGAGGTGGGTCAGCCTGCGGTGCTGAAAACTGGTGCCCGCAGCCTCACAGCCCCAGTGGTGCGCTCTGGGAGAGCTGAGCCGCTCCAGCTGTGTCAATGGGCTAACGGGGTCAGAGATGTGCTCAAAGACCTGCCGCCATGACTGGAGGCGTCTGCTGAGCAAATACACTGAAGGCGGCGGTGTGTGTGTGTGTCTGTGATTGGAGGAGGAGAAGCGATAAAGTGTGTGTGTGTGTGTGTGTGTGTGTTTCCATGCATGTGTGTTTGCGTGCATGCTTGCTCTCATTTGTGTGTGCATGTGTGTATTATGATGAAAAAGAGTGTTTGTTTGGAAAAGCAGTCAGAGCCCAGCCCATGTAGACTGTGTATCTTCCCCTAGCTTAAGAAAGGGTAGTCGAAACGCACCGGTCAAAACCTCTCGGCGCATGACCCACCCCCTCACTCCCTCAACAAGAGGAGGTGGGAGACCAGGGCCTCAGAAGGGAGTCGGGTTAGGGAGTTTAGGGGGTCTAGGGGCTGGGGGGTTTGGGCCTCTTGATAGGTGCGAAGTTAAACAAACACTCCTCTAATGAAACGTTTAGGCCCCTGGAGGTGCTGGAGTGATTGCTTCCTTACACAGGCTCCAGCCAGACACAGGCTCCAGCCAGACACAGGCTCCAGCCAGACACAGGCTCCAGACAGACACAGGCTCCAGCCAGACACAGGCTCCAGCCAGACACAGGCTCCAGCCAGACACAGGCTCCAGCCAGACACAGGCTCCAGCCAGACACAGGCTCCAGCCAGACACAGGCTCCAGCCAGACACAGGCTCCAGTCAGAGCAGTAAAGGTGTGCCACAAGGTCAGATGTCTCTGTATCCATCCAACATGGCGACCCCCACTGACTTTCTACCGTCAGTGTCAGAGCGGAACATTCTATTGCCTTGAACAGGTGTCATGAAAAAGAGTCGGGGATTGCCAGAGTCAAAGTAGAAAGAAGAGAGTTCAAAGATGTCTCCTTTTGAAGGTATTGGCTTTGATTTGGGTGGAATTTGTGTTATCAGAGGAAGAGTGGCATCTAGTCCACAGAGAATGAGACTCTCTAAAAACACCTACACTATCTTTCCAGGGTCAACCTTGAGGAAACAGACAAATCAAACACACAGTAAAGACAGAACTCAATTTAAATCGACTAGCTTGTTGGCCTCAACTAAACGTCTAATCTGGAGGGCCCTACATAGTAAAACATATGTTAGCAAAGGTTTAAGGGAGATAGCGTCCTCACAACAACTACTGTACAATACCAAGGTGTTCTTTTTAACATTTTTAACAAAACAACCCAGAATGTGGGATAAGGATTTTTGGAATTCCTCTGGATTCCAAACTACCCGCTGGCTTGCTGCATCACAATAGCTGGCACTGTAATACTAGAGTCAGGATCAAAGCGTAAATGTTTGTTTCTCAGTCTGTGTTAATCTAAGGGTCTGACTGAGAGGGGGTGGGTAGGTTTGGGGGTAGACAGGATTATTAATTAGGAGAGAGCCCTAATCTGGGTAATGTACGACCATGTGCTGCAACAGCTTGTGTTATGCCAACTCAGTGTTTCCCCTATATGCATTTAGCAGCTGTCGCAACCACTGCAAAAAAATAAATAAAAAATGTGCCACTGCTACTGAAAAAAAATCATAGGGGAAACACTGCAACTGCCCCCTTTTGATGTGTAACAAGATCTCATAGTTTCCCTTCAAAATTTGTGATCCATAATTCTTCTGTGGCATTTTGCATATATTTGGTTGGGAAAGGGGCTGGATTGAGGTGAGACATGTACCCCCTCTGTGTTTATCTGTTCATATGGCCACACTGCACAGATGGTTCACATTAAGCTAATGCTAATGTACGAACAACAGGCTCCAATTAAAGTAATTTCAGTTTATGTGACAAAATAAGCAATGTATAGTGTAGAGAATCATTGTTCCATCTAAACCGCTGTGAAATATATTTTCCATAACCAAAAATATTGTTGTTTCAGCTGTTTGAAGCTGGTGTACAAAACTGAAAGTAAAAGACGCAAAAACAAAACTTCAGAACAGGAAGCATAGAAATAGCGCACATAGAACAGATCTACTGCTTCTTAGACTTGCTTTCAAGTAGAATGACAGATCTATAACTCACATTTAGTTGGGTCGCCCCAAAAAGTTACATATTGCCACTTTAAAAACACATTTTAAGGTTAAAACCACTCAGAAATGCATGGAGAGAAACCCCCAGAAAATACACAAAAATCTACAATCTCCTAAAAAGCCACTTGGAATGAGGTCATGCTGATCGTGGTAGGTTAGTAGGTCCATTCATTTACGAGAAGTGATTTCCGGTCCTTATGTCGCACGCACGCACACCGTACAGAGAAGCCCATAGGGTCACCTTCCATGCCAGGAAGTGTGTGTGTGTATGACAGTGAGGTCAAGCTAATATAAACATACTGGCACAATGTATCAGCAGCTATACTACAGACAACCGTAATGTGCCTTCAGGTCTGGAAGAAACATCATCATTATGATCATCATCGCAGGCAATAGCCCCTTGAAGTCTCTATTCCCCTAAGGAGTGGAGGAATATTATGATTCCTATGTTTGAAAGAAGGGTGGTATTGTGTAATTTGATACCTCCAGATCTGTTATGCTCCACCTAGCTCATAGTACAACAACATATGTGCACACAATCCTAAGATCAACATGCCCAATGCCAAGTGTCGGCTGGAGTGGTGTAAAGCTCGCCGCCATTGGACTCTGGAGTAGTGGAAACGCGTTCTCTGGAGTGATTAACCATGCTTCACCATCTGGCTGTCCGACGGACGAATCTGGGTTTGGCGGATGCCAGGAGAACACTACCTGCCCAAATGCAGTGCCAACTGTAAAGTTTGGTGGAGGAGGAATAATGGTCTGGGGCTGTTTTTCATGGTTCGGGCTAGGCCCCTTAGTTCCAGTGAAAGGAAATCTTAACGCTACAGCATACAATGACATTCTAGACGATTCTGTGCTTCCAACTTTGTGGCAACAGTTTGGGGAAGTCCCTTTCCTGTTTCAGCATGACAATGCCCCCGTGCACAAAGCGAGGTCCATACAGAAATGGTTTGTTGAGATTGGTGTGGAATAACTTGACTGGCCTGCACAGAGCCCTGACCGCATCCCCATCGAACACCTTTGAGATTAATTGGAACGCCAACTGCGAGCCAGGCCTAATCGCCCAACATCAGTGCCCAACCTCACTAATGCTCATGGCTGAATGGAAGCAAGTCCCCACAGCAATGTTCCAACATCTAGTGGAAAGCCTTCCCAGAAGAGTGGAGGCTGTTATAGCAGCAAAGGGGGGACCAATTCCATATTAATGCCAATGATTTTAGAATGAGATGTTCGATGAGCAGGTGTCCACATACTTTTGTAGTGTATTATCAGACGGCAGACTTCCAAAGGAATCCCATTCAGAACATGCCTTACCCTCTATTCACTAGATGGACAATGTATTACAGTCACACAGACGCGCGCGCACACACAATTGCTTCGTATTCAAGGACAAGAAGTCTCTTCTGAAAGGGGGAAGAGCTCATCAGGTGAGTTAATTATCATAACTGGAGGGAAATCACCTAGGTGCCAGTGTTTTCCACAAGCACATGGAGTAGCAGCAAAATATAAAAAGTATCCAGCTTTTTCTATTTGGCTAGGTGACTAAGATTTTTTTTAAAGAGGCATTTTCTCAGCTATCTGCAATAGAGGTATGATGGAAGAATGAAGCAGGTGTTAATCATGGGCTTTGCTACACAGAAAGCAGCAGCTGACTACTCCATTGTCAACACTTTGATTAAAATCAGTAGACCTATATCACTATCTTTGAAAATAACATATAAGTATCATTAGCTTTTAAAACAATTGAATCGGTTTTCCTTTTATCATATTCTGGACCAGAGTGAGGCTCTCTCTCCACTAACCTACCTATTGTTCCTGCAGTGAGGAGGATTCACCATCTTCATCAAATGTTTTCATCATTTATCTGCAGATAATCGCCAAAAAGCATACCAGTATGCAAATTAGGGAGTCAAATGAATAGCTCTCTTACCGATGCAATTCGGTCGGCTACTGACGGGTCACTCACTTTAACGTCATTGTCTGGCAAGTTCTGATGGACTACATATCAAAAATACCAACGAGATCTTTAGTTTACTTGTCCGGATGCAATGCCAAGGACATATAACTATGTTATATGATTTATGAAATGGCAAGGATATGAGAGACCGACTTTGTTCAGTCAGTTCCACACCTTTTATGAACTAGTCAAGCTTGCTGTTCGTCAATCAAAGCACAGTAAATAGCCTGTGCGCCACCACTCCGTGGCTGCATATGAAACAAGCCAGGGTCCAACGTTAACCTTTGGCCAAAAATCTACTGGCCCGAACCAAATTTCTAATGGCCCGGACATGTTGTAGTTCTTAGATTAATTGGGGTCATGCAGGGCCTATAGGTTGGCGTGTTTTCTCTATATACAGTGCATTCGGAAAGTATTCAGACCCCTTGACTTTTTCCACATTTTGTTACATTACAGCCTTATTCTAAAATGGATTTTAATTTTTTTTATTTTTTTTTTTTATCTGCAATCTACACACCATACCTCATAATCACAAAGCGAAAACAGGTTTTTAGACATTTTTGCAAATGTATTACAAATAAAAAACAGATACCTTATTTACATAAGTATTCAAACCCTTTGCTATGAAACTCGAAATTGAGCTCAGGTGTATCGTGTTTTCATTGATCATCCTTGAGATGTTTCTATAACTTGATTGGAGTCCACCTATGGTAAATCAAATTGATTGGACATGATTTGGAAAGGCACACACCTGTCTATATAAGATCCCATAGTTGACAGTGCATGTCAGAGCAAAAACCAAGCCATGAGGTCGAAGGAATTGTCCGTAGAGCTCAGAGACAGGATTGTGTTGAGGCACAGATCTGGGGAAGGGTACCAAATAATTTCTGCAGCATTAAAGGTCCCCAAGAACACAGTGTCCTCCATCATTATTAAATGGAAGAAGTTTGGAACCACCAAGACTCTTCCTAGAGCTGGCCGCCCGGCCAAAGTGAGCAATCGGGAGAGAAGGGCCTTGGTCAGGGAGGTGACCAAGATCCCTAACGGTCAGTCTGACAGAGCTCTAGATCTGGGGCTGTGGAGATGGGAGAACCTTCCAGAAGGACAACCATCTCTGCAGCACTCCACCAATCAGGCCTTTATGGTAGAGTGGCCCGACGGAAGCCACTCCTCAGTAAAAAGGCACATGACACCCCGCTTGGAGTTTGCCAAAAGGCACCTAAAGACTCTCAGAGCATGAGAAACAAGATTCTCTGGTCTGATGAAATCAAGATTGAACTCTTTGGCGTGAATGCTAAGCGTAACGTCTGGAGGAAACCTGGCACCATCCCTACGGTGAAGCATGGTGATGGCAGAATCATGTTGTGGGGATGTTTTTCAGCGGCAGGGACTGGGAGACTAGTCAGGATTGAGGCAAAGATGAACGGAGCAAAGTACAGAGCGATCCTTGATGAAAACCTGCTCCAGAGCGCTCAGGACCTCAGACTGGGGCGAAGGTTCACCTTCCAACAGGACAATGACCCTAAGCACACAGCCAAGACAACGCAGGAGTGGCTTCGGGACAAGTCTCTGAATGTCCTTGAGTGGCCCAGCCAGAGCCCGGACTTGAACCCGATCGAACATCTCTGGAGAGACCAGAAAATAGCTGTGCAGCAACGCTCCCCATCCAACCTGACAGAGCTTGAGAGGATCTGCAGAGAAGAATGGGAGAAACTCCCCAAATACAGGTGTGCCAAGCTTGTAGCGTCATACCCAAGAAGACTCTAGGCTGTAATCGCTGCCAAAGGTGTTTCAACAAATGTAAATGTGATTTCAGATATTTATTTTTAATAAATTAGCAAAAAATTCTAAAATCCGTTTTTTGCTTTGTCATTATGGAGTATTGTGTGCAGATTAATGAGGGTGAAAAAAAACATTTAATAAATTTTAGAATAAGGCTGTAACCTAACAAAATGTGGAAAAAGGGGTATGAATACTTTCCGAAGGCACTGTACTCAGCTATTAATAGGCTACATTTGGTTATTGTGATATGTATTAAAAAGCTGTGTAATATAATTCAGCAATGCAAGTCATTACTATATTCTTTAGAATTGCATTGTATTAATTGCATTCATTTTTGTTTCTAAAATATGCCATTTTGAGAAGATTTGAAAATAAGACGCTGCCCCTTTAACGCAAACGTTCCAAAAGATATATGGCCATGGTTACAGTAGGCTAGCCAAGAGGAATCTTCAAATGGCAGACTACGACAGAGCAGGTAAATGTTGAACTGGAATGCAAAAATGTGCTGAAAAGTTACTTGCCCTATAGACAGGATGGTTGTTTAGTAACAAAACCGACCCGTGCGCAACTATGGGGCAAAACAGACGGGGTTGGCTTAGATTATCGACAACATGTAAACTATATTTCATCTCCAATGTTTATTGAAAACATAAATAGATTGAGTACTTGTTGTCTCTCAAATACATTGTTACAGTTGTTGGTTAGCTAGCTAGTGAATTTTAGCCATATTAGCATTGATATTAAATCTGTCAAAACACCTCAAAACAAGACATGGTATCAAGAACAAGATTAAACTAGCTGAAAGAAGCCACTTACAAAAAAAAAACTGCCATGTGGTGAATCGTAATTGTTGCTAGCCATCTGGCCATCCAGAACCACAACAACTCACAGACTTCTGCCCCATTGAAGCGTGAGCATCGTTTCCGTGACGTTATCAGCTAACCCACTCATGTATTTAGTGGCACTGGCGGGCTATGGTTAATGTTGGACCCTGCACGCGAAATAAAATAAATGAATGTGCTAAGTGGATTTCGACTCATCGTTACCACATTATATGGGACGCGCAAATTCATGCGCTCTCCCTCCGTGTAGAAATTCGACTGCAACCACACAACACAAAACCCCCAGGTACTGAGAGGCGGGACAGACAGCAGACTGTCAAACCAGCAGTTTCCCTGTCATCGCTCACTTTGTGATTGACAGGCACTTGTCCTGTCAATAGATACGCAGAAGATGCATATTGTTCATTCTAGTGGGAGAATGCTCGGCAGACTTTTTTTCTGACTAGCAAATTGAAATGTAGCCTAGTTAATTTAAGTGGAAAAAGTACCAGGCTTTAAATTACTCAGTAAATCGGCTTTATAGCCGACAACCGACGCTAGCGGAAAAACACAGCTAAAGCCCCTTTAAGCTCTTAAATGATGCACTAGTGCTGAGCTAATAGTGCTTTTTGATGTCGGTTCGGTTTC
Organism: Coregonus lavaretus; assembly: GCF_964263955.1. Classification (NCBI taxonomy): domain Eukaryota; kingdom Metazoa; phylum Chordata; class Actinopteri; order Salmoniformes; family Salmonidae; genus Coregonus; species Coregonus lavaretus. The sequence continues at coordinate 61,171 of NW_028157539.1, forward strand.
GATTATAAAAAAAGTATCACTTTTTTTTTTGCGGTCACTGTCATAATTTTTCTTTACATGAAATGCACTATGAAATAACATTACAATTATTTTTTTAAACTTCTTAATAGAAATTCCAAAGCCACAAATAGTGAACATTCAATTGCCAAAACATAACAAATATTCCATTGTCTCTGTCAGGTCCACGTTGGGTAGACATCAATAGAAAAATAGGAAATTACTATGAAATAATACAATATTTCAGTTATGTATATTTTTATTTGATGACTTTTATGTTTAATTCCTTAAAGTCATCATCTCATCTCATCTCTGCTCTGGCAGTAGCAGTCAGCCAGCCAGACCATCTAACCTTACCTGCTCATCATACTGTACGGCAGGGTCAGCCAGCCAGACCATCTAACCTTACCTGCTCATCATCCTGTACGGCAGGGTCAGCCAGCCAGACCATCTAACCTTACCTGCTCATCATACTGTACATCAAACTCATTCCATGGACGTGTCTGCTGGTTTTTGTTTCTTCCTAGACAACCAGGTGAGGGGAGTTCCTTACTAATTAGTGACCTTAATTCATCAAATCAACTACAAGGGAGGTGTGAAAACCCGCAGACACTCTGCCCTCCGTGGAATGAGTTTGGCACGTGCTGTAAGTAGATAAGGCATACTTTCACGAACTGTCTCCGTCCCTCTCGTCATTGTGTTGTGTGCATTCCTTTCTCATGCGGTCTGTGTGTATCTAACCTAACGTAGCAGGCGTAAAAACGGTATCCGTCCAGACATCTGTATATAATGACGAGATGCTCATGCCTCCGCCCTAACAATGGGAGTCGTTGTCGCAAAGGTGGGGAGGCAGGCGACTACCCTAATGTAGCAGGCGTAAAAGAAACGCCTGAAACTAGATCCTCTACATAATGGTCTTCACGAGAAGAAAAATTAACTGTTGGGGAGGTTCTCTTCTGCACCGTTCTTTCCAGTTCCCCTGAAAAAACAGAACATCCGGTTGTTGGGGACTCGGCAGAGTCTAGCAGGCGAGAAGCTTAGGTCCAAAATAAGCCCATAGAAATGCATTGGGCTTATTTTGCACAGATTTTGGCGAGAGTGAAACCACTCGCCAAAAGGTGCTTAAACAAAGTACTGAGTAAAGGGTCTGAATACTTATGTAAATGTTTTTGCTTTGTCATTATGGGGTATTGTGTGTAGATTGATGAGGGGAAAAAACAACTTAATCAATTATAGAATAAGGCTGTAACGTATCGAAATGTGGAAAAAGTCAAGAGGTCTGAATACTTTCCGAATGCACTGTATGTCTTAGTAAATCCCATCCCCATGTGAAACCTGACTGACAACGAAACGCTTTGTAATGTTCTTAGCACAACAGCACAGAGTGTTTTGGGCATAGTCTCAATTCACATGAGTACAGCACACATTGTTTTTGCCAGGCGCCTGCGATGATAGAATATCTAGTAGATCGAAGCACTAAGTACTTGGGCAGTCTCAATTCACTTAGGGGGGGGGATTCTGACCCGAGTATCGTCCCGGCCCTACGGGGAATGCAGTCTCTTTTGTATCTCTTTTCTCCGTCAGTTTGTTTCTTGTTCTCCCTCTTTCAGCCACTTCCTCTGTCTCGGTCTCTCGCTCTCTCTCATTCGCTCTCTAAAATGCAGCCTTTCCAATGGAAATTGAAATGACTGGGGTTGAAATAACTTCCTCCTCTACACTGTATTACACATATCCCTAAGCCCTCTGCCCCCCCCCCCCCCCCCCAATGTCCGTAGCCAAATCGGATCAAGCGGACAGGTAGACAGGCTGGTCTATGCTGACTATGGTCCGGTAGTTAAACCATCCACCCCTCCCTCCATAATTTCACCATCAGGCTGTCATGGAGGCCTGGCCACTGCCCATGATCTCAATGGGGAGCCAGTTAGTTTGTCAGAGTGATTTTTTCCTAGGATGTCAACAATGCATTTGTTCCTGTCTGTGGGGGGTGGTGTGTGTTTGTGTGTGTGTGCATGCGTGTGTGTGTGTATGCGTGTGTGTGTGCGCATGTGTCAATTAAGGGCCAAATCTGAGCTCATTAAAAGATGCATGAGCCAGCGGGAGGGGAGACAGACTGTCATAAGGACTAAGGTCAATGGAAGAGGTTATAACCCCATGTAACATCCCAACATCCCAGTTAAAGACGCTAAAACAACACATTGTACATGACTGCATGGTGATAGGAGGTTCCATTTCATAGGCCGTACTGGGACCACACTGGGACCACACTGGGACCACACTGGGACCACACTGAGACCACACTGGGACCACACTGGGACAACACTGGGACCACACTGGGACCACACTGGGACCACAGTCTGAGGGGTGAGAGGGTTGTTGTTCTTATGACTCCATTGACATCATTTTCAGCCCAATTTGAGTTGAGACCGGATCTGTGACCGGCCCGCACAGAAACAGCCAGACCCCATCACACACGTGCACACACAAACGGACACACGTATGCACGCACACACTCAGACACACACACACACACACACACACACACACACACACACACACACTCTGATACTCTGCACTCCTGATGGGGTGAGAGGAAGTAGCATAGTTCAGTCTACATAGCTAGGTCACTAGCCCAGGGGGGACGCCATATTTCACCAGACGGAAACCCAGGGTTCACGCTCTCCCATTAGATATCCCTCTCTATGGGCTCTGGCCAGATCTAGTATCAGGAGATGGAGAGAGATGGAGGGAGGGAGAAGATGAGAGAGGGAGGGAGATGGAGAGAGATGGAGGGAGGGAGATGATGAGAGAGGGAGGGAGATGGTCTGCCTCCCTTGCCTGAGGAGGGTGTCTGTGTGTGTGTGTGTGTTTGTGTCCAACATCCACACTCTTAGAAAAAAGGGTTCTTCGGCTGTCCCTATAGCAGAACCGTTTTTGGGAAAGGGTTCTACATGGAACCCAAAAGGGTTCTACCTGGAACCAAAATAGTTATTCAAAGGGTTCACCTATGGGGACAGCCGAAGAACCCTTTTAGGTTCTAGATAGCACTTATTTTTTTTCTAAGAGTGCAGCCGTGTACATTCCAGCCTGAAACCTCACCTTTAACCCCTATAAACCTACAAAGGTCACAGCCCGGCTAGGACTCTGAGGGCCTCTATAAAGACTCCTGTCTAGCATTGCTTGTCTATGATGTCATATTTGGCTGAAGATAGAGACTTCCCAGTCAAGGGATTATGACCTCAATTGTGGGCGGTGATTTTCATCCAATACTGTCCCACTTCTGTAGATGACCTAGAAGTAGAGAGGTAGCAGTGTGTGTCTGTGCATGTGTGGATGCGTGTGTGTGTCTGAGAGTGTGGACGCGTGTTTGTCTGTGCGTGTGTGTCTGTGCGAGTGTGTTTTTGCATGAATGTGTGTGCGTGTGTCGGTGTATGTGCATGTGTGTGCCTGAGTGTGTGTGTGTGTGTATTTTTTATGTATACATCAGTGTGAACAGAGGGTCAGTCGGTGGGTTAATTAAACAGCTTGTTTTAAAATGTCCACTCAGCTCCCTAATGATAGGTCTCATTTACGAGCCACACACACACACACACACACACACACACACACACACACACACACACTCCACGCAGGCACTGCACTAGATCAAAGCAGCTAGCCGCCTCTGCGTAGGATATGATGACCATGACATCATAGATCTCTGCAGTGTGTGTGTGTGTGTTTGTGTCACTTTCACTGGAATTAGCATGAGCTCATCAGACCCCTCTTGGGGGGAAACGCCACGGATACAGTGATACTCCAGTAGGCTACACAGCTATATACACCTGGACTCGAGTTCTGAGTTCTGAATACGGCCATATGCCATTGCAGTGTGGTTAGTGAACCATGAGGAGTCCTTGTCCAGTGTAACGCTTTGCTGAAATAATGTGACTTGGTTTTTCTATCTAGTCCAAGAAGAGAGCAACGTGTGTAGGAGATTTGGGATCCACATTGGAAATAAAGTCTCCCTTTGTGTTTTAGACGTCGTTCTCCAAACAATGGAAGTGGGTTTACTGTTATAGGGTTTTCGGTAACACTTAACTGTAGGTGTCCTTATGTAAAGCCTTTATAACTGTTATTTAAACACATAACATTTGTCATAACATAACACATAAGTAGTTTTAAATAGTTATGAGTCTCAGCATTACGTTACCATTCAAAAAAATCTCTAAAGAAACATGGGCAAATGGGAGCTCCGGCGCTCAACGTCCTTTCCCCCGTTCCGCAAAAAAATAAATAGTCCATTCATTTTTTGGTAAAAAAAAAGATTATTTAAAACCCATCTACTTTTGTGACTATGTACCAGTTGGTTTTGAAATAGGCTATCGTAAGAAGCTTCAACATTTCAACATGTCGTAGTAGGCTATTAAACAAGGATACCTAATAACACGTGGTCGCTAAGTTAAAAAACAACTTGCTTTTTCTCTAATAATCCATTGATGATCAGATACTTCAGTTGTAACTGTGGCTCTGTTGCGCTCACATTTTACAGTTGATAGACAACTTTAGCACTGTTACAAACTTAAGACTCCTCTTTAATATTATTTTTTTAGAGCCTATAAGCCTCTGATGCTGCTGCAAGGACTTATTCGTTGTCTTGCTATCATTTAACTACTTTAGGAAAACAGCCCTAATGTTGGAAACAAACATCATTAATGTTGTCATCCAGAGTCACATTTATTTATTTTCCAAGCTATAGCACACAATATTTTACACTGGAAGTCTATGGTAACTGCTAGCATGCTAGTAAATACCACAGACTTCCAGTCATTGTGCTAACGCTAGTTAGCATTGGCTCACAAAACTACCTCTAACTTCAACCTTCAAACTTCCTAAATCCTGAAGTATCCCTTTAAATATGTTTCCTGTTTTTGTTTCCTTTCCACGATACTAACAAGTATCGCGATACTGGTATCGTCCCGGCCCTATTTCCAACTCATCCCGTGGTATAAGCACATTCATAACTGTTTTATACCACCTCAAATGAATGTCACTTTACTTAAGGTGTCTGTGCACACTCTATAAGGGCATATGACATGCTTATAACGCCCATCATTCCATTCAATGTAATAATGTGACACAGAGGTTGGTAAATATCATCACACCCTGTTATAACATATGGTATGTAGACTCATGTAACATGTAATAACATAAGTTCTCAAGCGGTTGTTATTAACAGTTGATATTAGAGCATATGATCTCATGCCGTGACTTATAACTATTTAAAACTACTTATGACAAATGTTATTGTCACGACATCCTCCGAAGCTGCCTCCCCTCCTTGTTCAGGCTTCCTGTTCGTCATCACCAGCTTACTAGCCACTGCCGCTCCATATATCATCATTCCATTTGTCTTGTCTTGTCAATCACACACCTGGTTCTTTTTTTTTTTTTTTTTTTTACATTTTAGTCATTTAGCAGACGCTCTTATCCAGAGCGACTTACAGTTAGTGAGTGCATACTCACTTTTTTCTCATACTTATCCCCTCATTAGTCCGTGTATAAGTGTTCCCTCTGCCCCCTTTGTCCTTGTGGGTGATTGTTTCTTTGTGAGAGTAGTGTAGCTCGGTGGAGCTACTCGTACCTTATTATTGCCAGGGTAGATCTTTCCCCTGTGCCTGTTATTGTTGGAGCTACCGTTACCTTGTTATCGCCAGAGTAGATCTTTCCCCTGTGCCTGTTTCGCTTGTCGCTATCCAGCGCTATGTGTGTACGACGGAATAAACTCTGCATTCGGTGATTACCCTCCTGCGCCTGACTCCTTCTATCACACTCACAGTTATGCGTTATATAGCTGTTATAAAGGCTTCATGAATGCATGCATAAGGACACCTACAGGAAAGTGTTACCGGTTCTTCAACTGACCACAATACAGTATGTGCATATGGACTGTCCACATTTTGCTCAGAACACCATGTCTACACACACACACACCACTAACACCCCCACACCAGTCCTGCTGGCATAGCGATAGAGGGCCTGGTGGGTGTGACGTGACAGATGGAGGAAACAGAACATGAAGGGTTCTTGCGAGGGTAACCGACTAGAACCGGGGTTCTGTGTGTGTAAGCAGAGCCACACTCCATTGGGCTCAAATTGCTCAGAGCGTCTCCTGCGAGCCCAACAATAATGACTGTTTCCTGTCTGATTGACGCTTTCACACGCAAAACGTTTTTTTTCCCGTTAGTGTTGCTAGTTCGTTAGCTCAAGCTTCTGTACCGATGCCATCCACACCTCGATGCAACAGATGTTGATCATCATCCAACTTTACGGTTCTTCTTAAGTTCTTAATTATGGACTAACTCTAATATGTTTTTTGGGAGAAAGTCAAGATGACCAACAGCTAGATCCGTTATTCAAGCCACTCCCTGGATGTCTGCTGTTCTAGTTTATAATATCTGGCTGAATTGCTATGGCCTAATCCCTATGCCTCAGCTGAGAGATCCTCCCTTATTATAGAGGATGCAGTCCTATAGTAAAGTGGTTCCCAACCTTTTTCGGTTACTGTATCACCAACTGAATTTTGCCCTGCCCGGAGTACCCCTGAAGTACCCCCTCATGTGCATTTTACCAGTAAGCCTATGGTCTCATGAGTCTTCTCAAGTATGCCCTGGTTGGAAACCACTGCTACTGAGGAGAGGAGAGGAGAGGAGAACCCATTTGAGTCCTGAGCTACCACATGGTGTAACTGATGCATGCTCAGGCCTCAAAGCCGCTACATCAAAGCCACAGACACTGGCTCCATTGAACTCTCAATTAAATTAAATTCAAAGGTCTTTATTGGCACGGGAAACATATGTTTACATTGCCAAAGCAAGATAAATAGATAATAAACAAAAGTGAAATAAACAATCAGAAATTAACAGTAATTATTACACTCAGTTTCCAAAGAATAGAGACGTTATATTATGGCTATGTACAGTGTTGTAACAATGTGCAAATACAGTACAAAAGGGAAAATAAATAAACATAAATATGTTTATGTCTGTCTCTCTCCCGCTCTATCCTTTCTCCCTCTCTCTCTCTCTCTCTCTCTCTCTCTCTCGCTCTATCCTTTCTCCCTCTCTCTCTCTCTCTCTCCTCTCCCTCTCTCTCGCTGTGAAAACAAATACTATTTTGAATTGAAATCTAATCTCGAGTACTTCTCTCTTAATGTAAATATCAAGTTGTGCTCCATTACAACATCAAAGGAAGCTAAGAAAACACAAGTCAGTCCCATGTGAGGAAACACAATGTTATGTTGCCGAGTTCAACATTAAAGTAATACGCTCCCCACAATCCTATAGAAAAACACTCAAATTCTCTACGACTATTACATTATTAACTTACATTGTCACAATATACATAACCTCCGCTCCTGTTCTAAAACGAAATAACACAAGAGTAGTTACATAAAGGGATTGATTGATTGATTGATTGATTGATTAGGCATGTCAAACATGCCCCAAATATCCCCAGCTGAAACAGGACTGTAAATCGTAACATACATTATTCTGTACTAGGAAAATCCCGTAGTCCAATAACTGATTCTCTAGCCTAGCTGTAGAACTTGGGATAAACCGGGTGTGATGGTGTGATGAAAAGACTGGTAGAAAGAAAAGACAGGAAACAGGATGTTTGGTAGATCATTGGATTGTGGGTTCGATTCCCCGCTGGGGCCACCCATACGAAAAATATATGCACTCTTAAAATGCACGCATTTGGATAAAAGCGTCTGCTAAATGGCATACAGTTTATAATACTATTAGGATGAAGGGGTGACGTGAGGTCAACTTGTTCCTTGTAGGAGTGTGAAAGGTAGAGGACTGTCTGTTCTTGGAGCGAAGACTGGTCCCCCTAAAAAAAAAAAAACTGTTTAGACTACAGTGGTGACTATTAGATCCTACTGAACGGGACAGCGATGTGATGTGAATGTCATCTTCTAAAAGATAGATGGGGGAATAGTGCAGAGCTATGGTCCAGAAACAGTCTGGAGGTAAGATTTATGTCTGTGACTCTATATGTCTGTGTATGCACCACGGTCTGAAGGGATGATGAGTGTGTGTGTGTGTCTATTTCTGAGACCGTCTTTGTGTACGTGCATGCGTGTGTGTGTGTGTGTGTGTGTGTGTGTGTGTGTGTGTGTGTGTGTGTGTGTGTGTGTGTGTGTGTGTGTGTGTGTGTGCCTGCACATGTCTGTGTGCTTATCTGACCCAGGGAAGTCTTGTTTCTGGTCCAATCCTGGTTTCCATCCCCACTCTTGTTAATACATATGGAACCGTTATTTACTCAAGGATTCCTAAACCTTGGCGAACAGAACAGTGTTCCATCTGAGCGTTACAGCTCCAAGCGCCATCTAGGATAACGGGACACACCCTTGGCCAAGAGAACCCCGACCAGAACCAAACCTCACTAAAGCACCCCCTGACCCGGGGTAGACCAGGGTAGAGCAAAAGCCCTTAATAAACACATAATAATGAGCCGCACACAGGAGACGCTAAGATGGAAATACCACAGCTGTCTTCCACTGTAAAACGCCGTCCAACACATTTTTTTTCAAAACAGAAAGGGTATGACATGCTCATTATCAGAGTAAATACAGCGATTCCGTCCAGAAATAGCTGACATTTACAGTAGGCGTATAAAGTGGTTAGAAAAAATTAAGTAATGGAAACTTTGCATGAAATTGACTTTGGGCCGGTCATTAGTGTTGAGGCATGTGTAAATAACAATTAGGGCTGACACACCAGCGTAACACACACACACACACACACACACACACCAGCGTAACACACACACACACACACACACACACACCAGCGTAACACACACACACACACCAGCGTAACACACACACACACACACCAGCGTAACACACACACACACACACACACCAGCGTAACACACACCAGCATAACACACACACACACACACCAGCGTAACACACACACACACACACACCAGCATAACACACACACACACACACCAGCGTAACACACACACACCAGCGTAACACACACACACACACACACACACACCAGCATAACACACACACACACAACAGCGTAACTCAAACACACACACCAGCGTAACACACACACACACACCAGCGTAACACACACCAGCGTAACACACACCAGCGTAACACACACACACACACACCAGCGTAACACACACCAGCGTAACACACACACACACACACACCAGCGTAACACACACCAGCGTAACACACACCAGCGTAACACACACACACACACACCAGCGTAACACACACCAGCGTAACACACACCAGCGTAACACACACACCAGCGTAACACACACACACACACCAGCGTAACACACACCAGCGTAACACACACACACACACACACACACCAGCGTAACACACACACACACACACACACACCAGCGTAACACACACACACACACACACACACACACCAGCGTAACACACACACACACACACACACACCAGCATAACACACACACACACACACCAGCGTAACACACACACACACACACACACACCAGCATAACACACACACACACACACCAGCGTAACACACACACACACACACACACACACCAGCATAACACACACACACACACCAGCGTAACACACACACACCAGCGTAACACACACACACACACCAGCGTAACACACACCAGCGTAACACACACACACACACACACCAGCGTAACACACACACACACACACACCAGCGTAACACACACCAGCGTAACACACACACACACACACCAGCGTAACACACACCAGCGTAACACACACACACACCAGCGTAACACACACCAGCGTAACACACACACACACACACCAGCGTAACACACACACACACACACACCAGCGTAACACACACCAGCGTAACACACACACACACACACACCAGCGTAACACACACCAGCGTAACACACACCAGCGTAACACACACACACACACACCAGCGTAACACACACCAGCGTAACACACACACCAGCGTAACACACACACCAGCGTAACACACACCAGCGTAACACACACACACACACACACCAGCGTAACACACACACACACACACACCAGCGTAACACACACACACACACCAGCGTAACACACACACACACAAGCGTCACACACCAGCGTAACACACACACACACACACACAAGCGTCACACACCAGCGTAACTCAAACACAAACACACACCAGCGTAACACACACACACACACACACCAGCGTAACACACACCAGCATAACACACACACACACACACCAGCGTAACACACACACACACACACACACCAGCGTAACACACACCAGCATAACACACACACACACACCAGCATAACACACACACACACACCAGCGTAACACACACACACACACACACCAGCGTAACACACACCAGCGTAACACACACACACACACACACACACCAGCGTAACACACACCAGCGTAACACACACCAGCGTAACACACACACACACACACCAGCGTAACACACACCAGCGTAACACACACACCAGCGTAACACACACACCAGCGTAACACACACCAGCGTAACACACACACACACACACACCAGCGTAACACACACACACACACACACCAGCGTAACACACACACACACACACACCAGCGTAACACACACACACACAAGCGTCACACACCAGCGTAACACACACACACACACACACAAGCGTCACACACCAGCGTAACTCAAACACAAACACACACCAGCGTAACACACACACACACACACACCAGCGTAACACACACCAGCATAACACACACACACACACACCAGCGTAACACACACACACACACACACACCAGCGTAACACACACCAGCATAACACACACACACACACCAGCATAACACACACACACACACCAGCGTAACACACACCAGCGTAACACACACACACCAGCGTAACACACACACACACACACCAGCATAACACACACACACAACAGCGTAACTCAAACACACACACCAGCGTAACACACACACACCAGCGTAACACACACCAGCGTAACACACACACACACACCAGCGTAACACACACCAGCGTAACACACACCAGCGTAACACACACACACACCAGCGTAACACACACCAGCGTAACACACACACACACACACCAGCGTAACACACACCAGCGTAACACACACCAGCGTAACACACACACACACACCAGCATAACACACACCAGCGTAACACACACCAGCGTAACACACACACACCAGCGTAACACACACCAGCGTAACACACACACACACACCAGCGTAACACACACCAGCGTAACACACACACCAGCGTAACACACACACACACACACACACACACACCAGCGTAACACACACACACACACACACACCAGCGTAACACACACACACACACACACACAAGCGTAACACACACAGACCAGCGTAACTCAAACACAAACACACACACACACCAGCGTCACACACCAGCGTAACACACACACACACACACCAGCGTAACACACACTGCATCTGTCTCACATACTCTTAATATTAGATCTGTGTGGACATGGCAATGGCACCTCTTCCACACAGACACACACACCATAACGTAGAGCCTTCTTAACATGAACACAACCCCCCCAGCAAACATACTGGAATGAGGGAAGAAAGAGGCCTAGCCACTACAGTACACAGAGAGAGGCTACTGGTCACTACAGTACACAGAGAGGCTACTGGCCACTACAGTACACAGAGAGACTACTGGTCACTACAGTACACAGAGAGACTACTGGCCACTACAGTACACAGAGAGAGGCTACTGGTCACTACAGTACACAGAGAGACTACTGGTCACTACAGTACACAGAGAGACTACTGGTCACTACAGTACACAGAGAGACTACTGGCCACTACAGTACACAGAGAGAGGCTACTGGTCACTACAGTACACAGAGAGGCTACTGGCCACTACAGTACACAGAGAGAGACTACTGGCCACTACAGTACACAGAGAGGCTACTGGCCACTACAGTACACAGAGAGAGACTACTGGTCACTACAGTACACAGAGAGAGGCTACTGGTCACTACAGTACACAGAGAGAGGCTACTGGTCACTACAGTACACAGAGAGGCTACTGGTCACTACAGTACACAGAGAGAGGCTACTGGTCACTACAGTACAGAGAGAGGCTACTGGTCACTACAGTACAGAGAGAGGCTACTGGTCACTACAGTACAGAGAGAGGCTACTGGTCACTACAGTACACAGAGAGACTACTGGTCACTACAGTACACAGAGAGGCTACTGGTCACTACAGTACACAGAGAGGCTACTGGTCACTACAGTACACAGAGAGGCTACTGGTCACTACAGTACACAGAGAGAGGCTACTGGTCACTACAGTACACAGAGAGGCTACTGGTCACTACAGTACACAGAGAGAGGCTACTAGTCACTACAGTACAGAGAGAGAGAGATCACTGGTCACTACAGTACAGTGAGAGAGAGATCACTGGTCACTACAGTACAGTGAGAGAGAGATCACTGGTCACTACAGTACAGCGATAGACTACTGGTCACTACAGTACAGTGAGAGAGACTACTGGTCACTACAGTACAGTGAGAGAGACTACTGGTCACTACAGTACAGTGAGAGAGACTACTGGTCACTACAGTACAGTGAGAGAGGCTACTGGTCACTACAGTACACAGAGAGACTACTGGTCACTACAGTACACAGAGAGGCTACTGGTCACTACAGTACACAGAGAGAGGCTACTAGTCACTACAGTACAGTGAGAGAGAGACTACTGGTCACTACAGTACAGCGAGAGAGACTACTGGTCACTACAGTACAGCGAGAGAGAGATCACTGGTCACTACAGTACACAGAGAGAGGCTACTGGTCACTACAGTACAGAGAGAGAGGCTACTGGTCACTACAGTACACAGAGAGGCTACTGGTCACTACAGTACACAGAGAGAGGCTACTGGTCACTACAGTACACAGAGAGACTACTGGTCACTACAGTACACAGAGAGACTACTGGTCACTACAGTACACAGAGAGGCTACTGGTCACTACAGTACACAGAGAGGCTACTGGTCACTACAGTACACAGAGAGACTACTGGTCACTACAGTACACAGAGAGGCTACTGGTCACTACAGTACAGTGAGAGAGACTACTGGTCACTACAGTACAGCGAGAGAGAGATCACTGGTCACTACAGTACAGTGAGAGAGAGATCACTGGTCACTACAGTACAGTGAGAGAGAGATCACTGGTCACTACAGTACAGCGATAGACTACTGGTCACTACAGTACAGTGAGAGAGACTACTGGTCACTACAGTACAGTGAGAGAGACTACTGGTCACTACAGTACAGTGAGAGAGACTACTGGTCACTACAGTACAGCGAGAGAGACTACTGGTCACTACAGTACACAGAGAGACTACTGGTCACTACAGTACAGAGAGAGAGACTACTGGTCACTACAGTACAGTGAGAGAGAGATCACTGGTCACTACAGTACAGTGAGAGAGAGAGACTACTGGTCACTACAGTACAGTGAGAGAGACTACTGGTCACTACAGTACAGCGAGAGAGAGATCACTGGTCACTACAGTACAGAGAGAGAGGCTACTGGCCACTACAGTACAGTGAGAGAGACTACTGGTCACTACAGTACAGCAAGAGAGACTACTGGTCACTACAGTACAGCGAGAGAGACTACTGGTCACTACAGTACAGCGAGAGAGAGATCACTGGTCACTACAGTACAATGAGAGAGACTACTGGTCACTACAGTACAGCGAGAGAGACTACTGGTCACTACAGTACAGTGAGAGAGACTACTGGTCACTACAGGACAGTGAGAGAGAGATCACTGGTCACTACAGTACAGTGAGAGAGACTACTGGTCACTACAGTACAGCGAGAGAGACTACTGGTCACTACAGTACAGCGAGAGAGAGATCACTGGTCACTACAGTACAGTGAGAGAGAGATCACTGGTCACTACAGTACAGTGAGATCACTGGTCACTACAGTACAGCGATAGACTACTGGTCACTACAGTACAGTGAGAGAGACTACTGGTCACTACAGTACAGTGAGAGAGACTACTGGTCACTACAGTACAGTGAGAGAGACTACTGGTCACTACAGTACAGTGAGAGAGACTACTGGTCACTACAGTACAGCGAGAGAGACTACTGGTCACTACAGTACACAGAGAGACTACTGGTCACTACAGTACAGAGAGAGAGACTACTGGTCACTACAGTACAGTGAGAGAGAGATCACTGGTCACTACAGTACAGTGAGAGAGAGAGACTACTGGTCACTACAGTACAGCGAGAGAGACTACTGGTCACTACAGTACAGCGAGAGAGAGATCACTGGTCACTACAGTACAGAGAGAGAGGCTACTGGCCACTACAGTACAGTGAGAGAGACTACTGGTCACTACAGTACAGCAAGAGAGACTACTGGTCACTACAGTACAGCGAGAGAGACTACTGGTCACTACAGTACAGCGAGAGAGAGATCACTGGTCACTACAGTACAATGAGAGAGACTACTGGTCACTACAGTACAGCGAGAGAGACTACTGGTCACTACAGTACAGTGAGAGAGACTACTGGTCACTACAGGACAGTGAGAGAGAGATCACTGGTCACTACAGTACAGTGAGAGAGACTACTGGTCACTACAGTACAGCGAGAGAGACTACTGGTCACTACAGTACAGTGAGAGAGAGATCACTGGTCACTACAGTACAGAGAGAGAGGCTACTGGCCACTACAGTACAGTGAGAGAGACTACTGGTCACTACAGTACAGCGAGAGAGACTACTGGTCACTACAGTACAGTGAGAGAGACTACTGGTCACTACAGTACAGTGAGAGAGACTACTGGTCACTACAGTACAGCGAGAGACTACTGGTCACTACAGTACAGTGAGAGAGAGACTACTGGGCACTACAGTACACAGAGAGACTACTGGTCACTACAGTAGAGTGAGAGAGACTACTGGTCACTACAGTAGAGTGAGAGAGACTACTGGTCACTACAGTAGAGTGAGAGAGACTACTGGTCACTACAGTACACAGAGAGACTACTGGTCACTACAGTACACAGAGAGACTACTGGTCACTACAGTAGAGCGAGAGAGACTACTGGTCACTACAGTACATAGAGAGACTACTGGTCACTACAGGACAGTGAGATCACTGGTCACTACAGTACAGTGAGTTCACTGGTCACTACAGTACAGTGAGAGAGAGATCACTGGTCACTACAGTACAGTGAGAGAGACTACTGGTCACTACAGTACAGCGAGAGAGACTACTGGTCACTACAGTACAGCGAGAGAGACTACTGGTCACTACAGGACAGTGAGAGAGATCACTGGTCACTACAGTACAGCGAGAGAGAGACTACTGGTCACTACAGTACAGCGAGAGAGACTACTGGTCACTACAGTACAGCGAGAGAGACTACTGGGCACTACAGTACAGCGAGAGAGACTACTGGTCACTACAGTACAGTGAGAGAGATCACTGGTCAGTACAGTGAAAAAGACTACGCTCCCCAGCAGACAATGTGTGAAACACTGTATCTGGTCTCTGACAGAGACAAGTGGCCAGAATACTATACAATTTCATCTGGATGACAGGAACTGTCTCTCTCTCTGTGTCTGTGTTCAACATCATAGTCAAGAGGAGTCTGTGCCATAGTGAAACTAGTGGACCTAGGCTGAATACCAGCAACCTGTACTGTCCACACTGCCAACCCACCTCAGCCTGAGAGCACATGGTCCGGCCAACCCTCCCTCCCCATCTGGAATATGGACTCAACCACTGGGCAAGAGGGGGGATCCTGAACGATGACTCAAACTACAGCTGAGCGATATGAACACACATCTATATGATGATCAATTGAATGATAAGTTTACAACAATGTGCACCAGTTACTTTTTTTTCTTTTTTTTATTACCCTTAAAAACGACTATTACTACTTTGTCCCGTTAGCAATAGTCCATATTAGCAGACTTATTTAATTTCCAACTTAACATTCCTCTAGTAAAGGCTATTTACCGTTATAATCGATATCAGTAAAATGTCCTCGATAAATGGTCCGTTTGGTCGGTATTGATCATTTTCGGTTTATCGTCCCAGCTCTAACTCACAGTTAGACACTCAACGTCCACCCACCCAGTGTGGCGACAGGAAGTTACATTATAAAACTGGTCACTCACTGTTTCCGCGCCGATTGATTTGCTCAGGCACTTCCATGATGGAGATTTTTCCTGTTGTTTTTTCGACTCCATGCTGCTTTGGTGAGGCTGGAAAGAACAGCACTTGGGAAATTTAAAGCGGGTGTAAAATACGCTTTGATAGCCTCTGATTTCTGTGATGGACCAGTGTGTGGCTGGCAGTGCACCCAGTTCAGTTGAAGCAAGTCAAGTAACATGGCTGCTATGCAGTTCAAGGCAACTGAATGTCAGTCCAGACTCCAGGGCCCTGCAATATTACTCTATGGCTTAATATCAGCTGTAGCCTTTTACATGCACATACTGTAATGCTCAGAACAAGAACGTGGAGATTAGTGTATGACAGAGCTCTAACACAGTACTGAGGGGATGGACCTGTGGCCTGCTGCTACACACATTAACATGCACACCAATGAGTGTGTGATAGTTATTTCCCAGGGGATAGTAGACCAGGAGAAAGAGAGAGGAAACAGAGAGATCAGGGATGACTAATACGCCTGCAACACTGAATACCGTTGTCTCACTACACACCTGCATGAGTCTGAGACACAAACACAAACCCAGCTGGTGCTCCTATTTCCTGGCAGAGGGGGATAAACAGAAAAATAAAAAGGAGAGATACAGACAGCTTAATAAATAAATAAATAGAGAAGGAGAGATGCAGATAACTTCATTGTGTTAAACAAGAATCTGATCCTCTCCTCCTCTCCACGGTTTCTCCTTTACAACTCTACTCTTCCCCCCACGTCTCATTCTCCTCCCACTACCTTCTCCTCGTCTCACATGGGTGACTGAATGTGAGTCACATCCAGCCTGAACTGGTTAATAACATGTAGTAACCACAGCACCATGCTGGAGCCTCCAACACACTCAACACCTCCTAACAACCCTAAACACCTGCCAGTCTCTCCCTCTAGCCCTAAACACCTGCCAGTCTCTCCCTCTAGCCCTAAACACCTGCCAGTCTCTCCCTCTAGCCCTAAACACCTGCCAGTCTCTCCCTCTAGCCCTCCCTCTAGCCCTAAACACCTGCCAGTCTCTCCCTCTAGCCCTAAACACCTGGCAGTCTCTCCCTCTACCCCTCCCTCTAGCCCTAAACACCTGGCAGTCTCTCCCTCTCGCCCTAAACACCTGCCAGTCTCTCCCTCTAGCCCTAAACACCTGGCAGTCTCTTCCTCTACCCCTCCCTCTAGCCCTAAACACCTGGCAGTCTCTCCCTCTCGCCCTAAACACCTGCCAGTCTCTCCCTCTAGCCCTAAACACCTGGCAGTCTCTCCCTCTAGCCCTAAACACCTGGCAGTCTCTCCCTCTAGCCCTAAACACCTGGCAGTCTCTCCCTCTAGCCCTAAACACCTGGCAGTCTCTCCCTCTAGCCCTAAACACCTGCCAGTCTCTCCCTCTAGCCCTAAACACCTGCCAGTCTCTCCCTCTAGCCCTAAACACCTGCCAGTCTCTTCCTCTACCCCTTCCTCTAGCCCTAAACACCTGGCAGTCTCTCCCTCTAGCCCTAAACACCTGCCAGTCTCTCCCTCTAGCCCTAAACACCTGCCAGTCTCTCCCTCTAGCCCTAAACACCTGCCAGTCTCTCCCGCTAGCCCTAAACACCTGGCAGTCTCTCCCTCTAGCCCTAAACACCTGCCAGTCTCTCCCTCTAGCCCTAAACACCTGGCAGTCTCTCCCTCTAGCCCTAAACACCTGGCAGTCTCTCCCTCTAGCCCTAAACACCTGCCAGTCTCTCCCTCTAGCCCTAAACACCTGCCAGTCTCTCCCTCTAGCCCTAAACACCTGGCAGTCTCTCCCTCTAGCCCTAAACACCTGGCAGTCTCTCCCTCTAGCCCTAAACACCTGCCAGTCTCTCCCTCTAGCCCTAAACACCTGCCAGTCTCTCCCTCTAGCCCTAAACACCTGCCAGTCTCTCCCTCTAGCCCTAAACACCTGCCAGTCTCTCCCTCTAGCCCTAAACACCTGCCAGTCTCTCCCGCTACCCCTCCTGTCTCTCTCAAACCAACATTGTATTTAAAAGCTACTAGAGCGTTGGTCTATAACAACCACCCTTTACTGTACCAGCACAGTTGCACAGAGGATCTCTTATTCAAGAACTCAGCCCAGACCTCAACACATGCCACGCACGCACACACACAGCTCGCACACACAAAAGCAGCTCGCACACGCACAGGAGCATTGATTGGAGGAATGTGATGTTTGCGTTACCTGTCTGGTGTGCGTGTATGCATGCATGTGTACGTGGAAGAGGTGACACTGCCAAGTCTGCACAGATCTAACATTAAAATAGTGTGTGTGAAACAGATGCAGGCAGGTGGTGTGTGTGTGTGTGTGTGTGAGAAATAATTCAGGATGAAAGGCAAAGGGCAAGGAGACAAACTACCTTAGTGAAAGAAATGTCTTCACCTTGTAGAACCATGCTCTTACAGGCTCAAGGTCTATGCACCAATCAACCTGTTTATATAGTGTGTGTCTGTGGGTGTGTACACGTGTAACCTGGCATAGATAAGCCTCCTTTTGACCCTAGTCTCACCCTCAATGGAATACATCAACAAAGTCTGTATAAACAAGTCAATTTTGATGACCAAAACACCACATTATTTGGTTATGTCATAAATGTTCACATCACATCCAACATTCATCCCACACCGTAAAACAGCCCAGACATTTTGATCATACAGTGCTAACTTCCCTAGTGTCTGTGAGCCATTAGCGAAATCCACTCTGAGGTGAACACCACCTCTCTCTTTAACTGTATCCTACATTAGAGATCTACTTTGGGTCCGACCCAAACCACACCACTTTCCCCGGCAACCTCTGTAGCGTAGACGTGGCAGGGGGCGCCAACGACCTCCTCTCTTTCATATTCTATCTCTGCCTTCTCATCCCTCGCTCCAGATCGCTACCACGTGGGGAGGCTTGGTGGTCGGGGTGACCAGATCGCTGTACAGGGAGTAACATTAGAGAGACACACAGATGACCTGGAATCACTCCTCTCCTACTGGGAAGACTGGAGAGGAGGGAGGGAGGGAGGGACTTCAACCATTATCTTACAGACATTAGAGAGGTAGAGAGCGCGAGTGAGTGAAAGCGAGAGAGAAAGAAAGAGAAAGAGAGGCAATATGCAAAGGAAGGTTGGGTCGGATGGAAAGAAAGTCGGAATAAGAGATTTTATAGAGAGACAAGACAAGGTGATTTTTACTGAGAAATATTATTATAGAGTGAATGTGAAAGACATAGGGAGAGGGGAGGAGCTGGAGAGAGAGACAAAAAGAGGCAGGAAAGGCTCAGTCCTCTGCCCTTTGTGTGGAGTAGTGTAGAGCTTAGATACACACACACACACACTGCCCTTTGTGAGAAGTCAACGTAGAGAAGACTGAAGGAGCCTGCAGCAACAGTCACCTCCTGTCCTTTCAGACACTGACTCACAGCACTGGGGGTTAATCTGAAATACCAGGGGTTGGCTGGCTGGCTGGCTGGCTGGCTGGCTGGCTGGCT
This sequence comes from Coregonus lavaretus, assembly GCF_964263955.1. Classification (NCBI taxonomy): domain Eukaryota; kingdom Metazoa; phylum Chordata; class Actinopteri; order Salmoniformes; family Salmonidae; genus Coregonus; species Coregonus lavaretus. The sequence continues at coordinate 80,956 of NW_028157539.1, forward strand.
GTCTCTCAGACAACACACACACAGACAGAGGGAGAGACAGGTACACGCATGCACACAAACACACACACACACACACACACACTCAACTCACAGACAGACTGAAAAAAAACATGGCCTACAGTACACTTTTCAGAGAAAGTAAATCTTCTCCACTCCCTCTCTAATGTTTTTCTACCTGGCCCCGAGTCCCCGTCTGGATCGATGACATCTTAATGGGAGAACAACCCTTTAAAACAAACCTAGAGGCCTCAGTAAGTCTCAGACACACACACACTCCTCTCTGAAACGTCCCCTTGTTCAACTATAATGGGATTGATCTTGTGATCTGATTAGCAGCATTTCTCCTGTTAAAACAGTCCTACGGGGCAGAGTCAGAGCAAGTGAGAACAACTTCTGAACTTAGACACCAAAAAAAAACATTGAGACACGATTGAATTACAAAGGGCTGTTTTGTGCTGTGTTGGAGAGAAGTGTGGCACGTGTTATTCATTCTTCCCTCTGCGGCTTTGAGGTTTCTAGTTCTGTCATGTTTTTGTTGCCCTGAGGTTGAAGGAAGAAAAGTAGAAGGATAGTACCTGTGTGTGTGTGTGTGTGTGTGTGTGTGTGTGTGTGGAAAGACAGACACAGGGATGAGGAGAGGGCTAATATTGTGATAACACCATTCAGAGGACAAAAACATCCAGAACACTTGCCACATCCAAAACAGCTGCCAGCCAGGACGGGAGACAGGCTTCCAGTAACTTGCGCTAACAGGGAAATGATATCGGAGATGTTCAAAACATGTTGTTTTAGCACAAATATCAGATAGCTTATATCACTATCACAAAGACATTTCCCAGAAAAACAGTGACAACTGTTGCCGAGAGGGCTATCAAATTAAATGAAGAGACATGGTCGTCTGCTACGGAAAAATGTAATCGCCAAAATGACCCCAATGCTAGTTTGATGAACCCGTGTCAGCCCAGGTTGAACTACCAAAACACTTCAGCTCCAGATGCCAGCCACGTCGTCCCTCATATTCCAACTTGAAGCCGAGCAATCATGCAACACCATGTTACTCACAACGCCACGGTACTCACAACGCCATGGTACTCACAACACAAGCACCAATAGGTACAGAGCACCAGCCAGAGATGCACTCTCGCAAATCACATTTTAACCTCAGATTTGACCTCAGAACCTTTCGTCGCCTGGACACATGCCAAGCCAAGGGTTTCAGCTAGATTGCTCCTGTCACTAGTGGCGATCTTTAAGTCTGAAATATTATTGGAGTAATGATTCATGGTGGAGCTATGCCCAGATACACACTGAGTGGACAAAACATCAGGGACACATGCTCTTTCCATGACATAGAATGACCAGGTCAATCAGGGTGAAAGCTATGATCCCTTATTCTGTCACCTGTTAAATCCACTTCAATCAGTGTAGATGAGACAGGATAATGAAGGATCTTTAAGCCTGGAGACAATTGAGACATGGATTGTGTATGTGTGCCATTCAGAGGGTGAATGGGCAAGACAACATTTTAAAGTGCCAGCCGCACCGGTTTGAGTGTCAAGAACTGCAACTCTGCTGGGTTTTTCCATGCTCAACAGTTTCCCGTGTGTATCAAGAATGTTCCACCACCCAAAGGACATCCAGCCAACTTGACACAACTGTGGGAAGCATTGTAGTCAACATTGGCCAGCATCCCTGTGGAACGCTTTCGACACCTTGTAGAGTCCATGCCCCCAACGAATTGAGGCTGTTCTGAGGGTAAAAGGGGGGTGCAACTCAATATTAGGAAGGTGTTCCTAATGCTTTGTACACTCAATGTACTTAGAGGCATTATCAGGGAGAAGGGAAGGTTATTCCTTACAGACAATGTGATAAAGTGATACATTGCTTTAGTCAGGGCTACACAGGAAGACAATGAGGCTGGGGAACTCAATCACATGCACACACCCCTATACAGTATGCTCCCGCGCACACACAATATGTTCCCTTCATCATTCTGTCTTCTTATATTGGGGGGAGGGTTGTTTTCCTCAAGGCCTCGACTAAAGACAGCAGAGCGCTACACTAGAGCTCAACGGACTCTCTGAGGAATGAGAGAGAGAGAGAGAGACTACAGTAAAACACCCTGCAGCGCAGTGCAGCAGCCTCACTGTATCCAACAGACACACAGCACAGACAGAGGGAGTCTGGGAACCCCGTCCTCAGGCACAGCATGGTACACTCATAACCACCACAGACAGAGGGAGTCTGGGAACCCCGTCCTCAGGCACAGCATGGTACACTCATAACCACCACAGACAGAGGGAGTCTGGGAACCCCGTCCTCAGGCACAGCATGGTACACTCATAACCACCACAGACAGAGGGAGTCTGGGAACCCCATCCTCAGGCACAGCATGGTACACTCATAACCACCACAGAGAGACACAGACAGACAGGACAAAATGAAGAGAAAACAGATTGATTGGTTTTATTATCACTCAAATCAATGGGGTTGGTGACGGTGACGGTACGGGTATTACTCAAGACATGGATTATTGGCAGGGGGAACAGTATCATATCTCAGCCCTCGCAGAAGTGTTGTCCTGTGCGCCCCACGCTGACCCGTGTCCCAGGGGCCAAGATGTCCAATAGTGATGATGTCACTAGCAGCGCCCACAGCACCGACATGGTCGGGATATAATGGAACCAGCTGCCAGAAATCTCAGTCAATTAGGATTACGTTACAACAAATCAGTCATGTAGCCAACTGTATCAGGCTTACATACAATTGACTTACAGGGTACCAGCTTGGATACTGAGAAGTGAGCGATACAGCCTTTTAAAATAACAGTCTGGCCTGTTGTGTTGTGTCACATAAAGCTGAACATCTGCTGTCACGATGACAAATGAAAATGCCTCTATAAATGTCAGTTCTCACCACCTTTATCATTCCCACACCATTAAAACCACCACCTTTATCATTCCCACACCATTAAGACCACCACCTTTATCATTCCCACACCATTAAGACCACCACCTTTATCATTCCCACACCATTAAAACCACCACCTGTATCATTCCCACACCATTAAGACTACCTCAAGTGACTTCCTTGTTTCAAGCCAAACTGTCCACATTCTCAGTTCAACCTATTGACAGGTGATAGAAGTCTCACCTCAGATTCAACTCAAAACCATACCACCCCTCACCAGTAGGGGTCATATTCTAACCTAAGTGACCTGCCACACCTTTGTATGGGAAGATACCCCACTGAGGCCCTGCTACCGCAATAGCTACTACGTCTTGTGTATCAATCCGGACACGTGTTCTCCACAGCCTTTGTCCCCATCGCACTGGCTCTGTAACACAGAGTGTGAGTCCCAAATGACACCCTATTCCCTACATAGCGCACTACTTTTGACCAGAGCACTTCAAAAGGGAATAGGGGTGTCATTTGGGACTCAAAATAGAGAGTTGGCCCAATACCGTGGCTAAAGGCCTAGCAGGATGTGTACAGTATGTCTGCCTTCCATTGTCCATTGTTACAGGGACTGCCTGCCTGCCTGGACTGACTGTGGTGGATTGGCTGGGCTTCCATAAAGAGCTGGGAAAATACAGAGCCCCAGGCGCACACAATTAGAGGTACAAATAAAAGACAAAGGCAGTAGAAGTGAAGCTTCCAGGGATACTTTTCCCACCACAACAACTTCCTTGTAAACGAACCAGACTGGTCAGCTAAGGTAGAGATTGAGAGCTAGGTCAAAGGCCCAATGACCAACTAGAGCTAGACTTGCCTATGTTAGCCAAGCTATGTAACCTATCTAATATGCACATTTATGAATGGCTGAAGTCATAGTAAGTATGTGCCATTTCCAGTTATTGCTCATCCTTCCAACCGTGTCCCTTCCTAAACATGTAGTCTGATTCATCCAAACCCAACAGTTTCTCCCACCCTGTTCCCAATTGGATTTGATTAATTGGATTTCTTCTTTCATTAAGCTGCTTGATCGTCCCCCCCTCCTTCCTTTCAGTCTCAATCTGCAGCAGGAGCGGCTGTTGCAGGGTCCCAGAGCCAGCTGATCCCTTCCAGGCCAGGCTGCATCAGGCTTCTTTGACTCTAGCCTCACCTGCGACCCCGGGGCAAATGCACTACCTAACTCCAGACCTCTTGACCAAGGCAGCAGTAGTAGGTTACTACACACGTACAGAGAGGCTTAATGGATGAGGCTACATGGATGATGCTACATGGACGATGCTACATGGATGAGGCTACATGGATGATGCTACATGGACGATGCTACAGGGATGAGGCTACATCGATGAGGCTACATGGATGATGTTTAATGGATGAGGCTACAATTGGATGATGCTTAATGGATGAGGCTACATGGATGAGGCTACATGGATGATGCTTCTCGGCTTAATTTGCTTTCACCTAATTTCTGTGTCCATTCTGATGAGAGGAAAGAGGGGAGAAAGCAAATGTACTCTATTGAAACACACCCACAGTGTCCCAGCTGGGCACAAGACTCCCGCCTCTCCCGCTGCTGCTGATGCTGGGAGGTGTCGTGAGGACAATCGCCCTCGGGCTATTAGCCTATCAATGAATCACGCTGCTGCATGATCCTCCGCAGACAGACAGGACCCCCTTTCGGTCTACAGACAGGACCCCCTTTCGGTCTACGCCTAGTGGTCCTTTGTGTTGTGCCTCTCCATCCCTCTGTAGCAATCTTGTTCAAGGCTGTATGTTGTAGGGATACTTTGAACACTTCACGTTATATTGAAATGCAAACACATTCGCATGAAACAACATTTGGCACATAACCACTCAATGGAACTCAGTTAAAGTGAAGATATTTGGCTAAAACAAGGAAAAAAACTAACAAGGACACTGAAAGCAATTGTTGTGACAATTAAACAACAACCTTTATTTTCCCCAAATACAAATGATACACCCTTCAATGTGATAGCATGCTACTGTATCGATACATACCAGTAACGTACATTGTTACAAGCCTGCTCGTTGTCGGCTAAAAACAATGCACAATTTCTTACAACAAAGCGCACGGGTAGAATAACAATGACTTAAAGTAGGATACCTGATGTAAACCAAAAATTCGTACCTTTCCCGTTTTTGTCCATGTCGCCTAGATAATTCCTGGGTGTGTACTTCTCCTGTGTTCTTTGACTGGTGACAATAGAAAAGCTCGTATGCACCTCCACTCCACGCTCTCCTTGCTTCCTTTCCGTGTGTGACGGGACAGACGCCAATTGTAATGTCAAGAAACACACACGAGATGGACACAGATAGTAGCCAATCAGAGTTGTAGTTTACATGGGCTTGCCCAATCACAGTGAATGACAGAAGGGGTCTTCAGTCATTTATTTTTAAATAGCCAGTTAGTGCTTTTGAAGGCAGCTGACAACATCAACATCAAGGTAGCAACACAGAATGGCAATATTCTCAACCTACTCTCCGTTTTACCATGATGAATCAAATAACAACAATGATTCCTCTCATCAGCACGTTTCAACATAATGTATTCACTCCGTAGGAAAATGATTCAGTAGCAAGACTCTAAATGCCTGGCAGATCATCTTTCCTGTGTCCCAGAGCAACAAATTAGATAATTTGAGATCAAATGAAATATTTGTTTACAAAACCTACTCTTGATGTCCTGTTCTAATTCAGTTTTGAGACAGACTAAATGGCTGTCAACCAATAAGGATGTTGTATTCGTGTCTGTCTGGAACAACCAGGCTGAAAAATAGATTGTCACATCCAATCTTAGCTACTCTCAGTTGATACTACTGCGACACATTAGTTTGAGAATAACACAAAAGGGATTTCAGTGACAGCTCAGACAACTATCCAAACAGTCAGCATTCTGACATTCCAATGCAGCCGTTTTTTATCTCAATATCAAATCATTTCTGGATAACAATTAAGTTCCTTACTGTGATTGTTTCCCATTAAAATTGTCAAAAATAAACAAAAAATAGCTTCTTAGCAAAGAGCAATTTTGCAAGATTTTTTTTTTTAGCTAGGACTGTCTGGGAGTGGTCTGAGTGGGTAGGGGAAAACTGAGAAGTAGCTATTATTAGCAGATAGGTTTGGAACTCCCTTTCTTATTGGTCTATTAACTAATTTAATCGCCTGGTGACGTCCCCAGGCAGGCAAAAATTCCATCCCACCAAAACAGGCAGAAATTTCAGGCTGTCTTTTCAAACAGTTCTTACACTAAAAGGGCATTATCATAATATTCACAATTTCACAGTATTATTCCAACCTCATAGTGTGGAAATATATATAAAGCACAGGAAAATCACGTTTTTGACTGCACTTGCACTGGGCCGTTAAGTTACCATAAAAACACAGAACATGTCAAAAGAAACGGTACTGAATGAAACATTTATTTAAAGATGGACATCAGTATTTCAGGCAAACCAGCGAAGCAAAATAAGAAAATAACTCAACAAAAGCAAAACAAAATAATTAGTTACAGCGTAATAATATCAACCCATTTGTTCATCCTCTTATCATCCTCCACTGAGCCACAACTATACTGAACAAAAATATAAACGCAACATGTAAAGTGTTGGTCCCATGTTTCATGAGCTGAAATAAAAGATCCCAGAAATGTTCCATACACACAAAAAGCTTATTTCTCTCATATTTTGAGTACAAATTTGTTTACATCCCTGTTAGTTAGCATTTCTCCTTTGCCAAGATAATCCATCCACCTGACAGGTGTGGCATATCAAGAAGCTGATTAAACAGCATGATAATTACACAGGTGCACCTTGTGCTGGGGACAAAAAAGGTCAGTTTTGTCACACAACACAATGCCACAGATGTCCCAAATTTTGAGGGAGCGTGCGATTGGCATCCATCCACCTGACAGGTGTGGCATATCAAGAACCTTGTGCTGGGGACAATAAAAGGTAACTAAAATGTGCAGTTTTGTCACATAACACAGATGTCTCAACTTTTGAGGGACCGTGCATTTGGCATCCTGACTGCAGGAATGTCCACCAGAGCTGTTGCCAGAGAATTGAATGTTAATTTCTCTACCATAAGCCACCTCCAACGTCATTTTAGAGAATTTGGCAGTACATCCAACCAGCCTCACAACCGCAGACCACATGTAACCACGCCAGCCCAGGACCTCCACATCCGGCTTCTTTACCTGCGGGATCGTCTGAGGGGGTGCTGAGGAGTATTTCTGTCTGTAATAAAGCCCTTTTGTGGTGAAAACCTCATTCTGATTGGCTGGGCCTGGCTCCCAAGTGGCTGGGCCTATGCCCTCCTAGGTCCACCCATGGCTGCACCTTTGCCCAGTCATGTGAAATCCATACATTAGGGCCTAATGAATTAATTTCAATTGACTGATTTCCTTCTATGAACTGTAACTCAGTAAAATCTTTGAAATTGTTGCATGTTGCGTTAATATTTTTGTTCAATAAACATAAAATCACAGCATATGGTATCCGTTGGTTACACAGTTCTTTGTATGTCCACTCCATATAATTAGGAATTAGAATACTTATTTAATAGGATCTCTATGGTTTACACAGACAATGCAAAATAAAAGATGACAGAGCCACATTTATTTTAACATATTCATCATATTGCGAAAAAGGAATGTCAGCATCATTCTAATTGTGTGCTTTGGGAGAGACAGCTTTGCGTTAAGCCGAGACATTAAGTTAAAAGAAGGGGAAGAAATCCTATTTGATAAAGACTAGTCATTCCATAACATTAGGGTCAATTTAATGAGGCAGATTTACTATAACGGGACATTGTACAACAAAAAAAGTAGCCTACCGCACTTTTCTGTGACTGTTGTGGCGCAATGGGTATACCTGTATACAGAACGGTATTCATAAATACCTTGGCTTTTATTACAATCAAACAAGCAAAAACATGGGTAGTCACTCATTGACAAGGTGTTAAGACTTATTATGTCTCTATAAAGGCAGAACAATAATACATCCGATTGCATCTATGGGCAGCTTCCTCTGATATCCTGTACTATAAAGTTGTGAATCCAACACTATATTGACCTAGATGTGAGGAAGACTCACTGCTTGTTACTCTGAGTGGGAGGCCTGTTTTGTCTTAAGAGATGATGAAAGGGGCTCTGGTTGTGCAATCTGACCTGGCGTGAACTATCTGGGCTATCTGAGCTCTGCTGATCTGGCCTGACCTACGAGCAAGACATAATGAACTTACCCCTAGACACTGACTGATCTAAGGTCAGTTTTGCATTTCCCACCTAATGGTTAAGGTTAGGATTTGGAGAATGTCTAAGGGCAAGTTCGGAGCTCAGACCTGATATCTGGTCCTTAGTTCCTGCCTCCCGGGGGCACACTGCGGTTTCCACAGCTGTTCAAATAAGACAACAAACACAGTCTTTCCCAACGGCCCTCCATGGTGGGAAAACCCTTCTCACCATTGATAACGTTACATCAGCTTTCTTTCAATGTTACAATAATGTTGTAACGGTGATCCACTTTGCCAGAGGGGCAACAAACCCAAAGGTAATTTGACTTAACCAATCAGAGTCTGTTATTTTTTTGTTTTTTTTGTCATTTAGCAGACGCTCTTATCCAGAGCGACTTACAGTTAGTGAGTGCATACATTTTCATACTGGCCCCCCGTGGGAAACGAACCCACAACCCTGGTGTTGCAAGAGCCATGCTCTACCAACTGAGCTACAGGGGACTACATATTACTATTTAACTGTATTAATAGTAATATGCCATTTAGCAGACACTTTTATCCAAGTGAATTACGGTCATGCGTGCATTCTTAAAAAAAAAAATGTTTTTTAAAAATGTATTTAAACTAACTGTACAACTTAACTACACACACATTCATAAACAAATCACTCTTCCGAACTCAACTGTATAAATCATCATTCAATAAAGCAGACACTAGATTAGACAATGCATTTTGCAACATTATCGCCATTCACATTCAACGAGGCACACTCAAGCAATTCAATATGTTGTGTTTTCCTTTGTTTCGATAAAGCACTTTAATTTCAGATTGACATTAGAACTCAGACAGAAGAGATTAGCTTTTATTTAGTGTTACTTACAGAAGGAGCTAAATTAAATTTGATATGAATTCAGATTGACTGTAGTTTTGCCACTACACCTCCCCATTAGATTTAAAGATACCATCCACATCCTCCCTTTAAATTTCTATAAATAAATATCAAACATTAAAGCAGCTGAATTGGGCTTTTCAGTTGTGTTGTGTGTGTAAAACAATTAACCAAAATGAGAAACCAAAATGATCAACAACATTGAGAAAACAAGCACACAGAGAGAATGTTTTTACAAACACTTTCATACATTTCTATTGAAGATGACCTCAACAATCTCTCATATGCATGTGCTAAGAGCAATATATACCTTGGCTTGCGTAACAAACTCTGAGACAAATATATGTACGGTATGTGTCACATATTGCTTATGGTTGAATGATTGGTTGAGCTTCCAGAGAAGAAGCAAAGACAATGTATGTATTTCCACTACATACTGTATGTGACAGTTGATGCCAAATGAGTTACAAAGAACAAACATAGAAAGGGTTAATTGTCTATCACAGAAGGTAGATATTAATTAATTAAGCAAGACTTAAATCGTTATGCTTCAGTGCTGCTGCAGGTCTGTGTTAGATCGTGTGATAACAACGAACAGATCAGTGTGGCATAATAAGTGTCTTAGCTCATCTGAAAACGATCTGAAAGCATCCATAAAACGGCAACAATGATTACAGAAGTCAAAAATAGCTTATAAAAATAATTTCGGTTTTTGATGGGAGGGCATGCACGTAAAAGTATCTGGCAATGTGGTGTTTGACAACATGACCTGAAAGAACCTGATCCTTTACACATATGTGGTGCCTATGGTAGAGCTTTTACCCATGATTCTTGCTGCTGCCCCTGATCCAACCCCAACTCTCATATCTTCACTGATTTACGAGTGGCTTGTGTATCATATCACAGCTATCAAATAAAACCACCCACTTAAAACAGGAGAAGACATATTTTCTTATCTTTACCTAGATTTCTCTCCATTTTTATGAAGAGAAAACAAACAAAAACATAGTAAGTTGCTTTGACAGTTTCTGAAGTCAAACTGTAGTATTTTCCTAAGCCGGTCTCTGGCCTTGTCATGCAGCAGTGAGTAGCTATGCCCTCTCCACTGCTGCAAAAGGATACATCTGTTGTTCACATATGAGACTATAATCTGTGGTGAGTTAGAGGCTAGAACAGGCTACAGCGGGAAAGGGAAGATAGGGAATGAAAATGAAGATAAGAAAAGCAGATGGAGGAAAAAAATTGTAAGAGGAAAGGTCAGGAGAGGTGGGATGAGAGAGAGAGAGAAGGAGAGAGAGAGAGAGGGAGAGAGAGAGAGAGAGAAGGAGAGAGAAGGAGAGAGAGAAGGAGAGAGAGAGAGAGAGAGAGAGAGAGAGAGAGAGAGAGAGAGAGAGAGAGAGAGAGAGAGAGAGAGAGAAGGAGAGAGAGAGAGAGAGAGAGAGAGAGAGAGAGAAGGAGAGAGAGAAGGAGAGAGAAGGAGAGAGAGAGAAGGAGAGACACACATTACACCAGTGAGAAACACAGAGACAAAGAGAAAAAAGCCTGCACAATAATTTTTGAAAAGCTGCTCTTTCTCTTTTTGCAGAGGAAGGGAGAGCTCACATAGAGGGAGGAGAGGAGAAGAGGATGGGAGGAGGAGTGGTGTCACGGGCCATGCAAATGCATCTCCCCACCTCCCCTAAAGGTGATCAAAGTAACATTCAGACCATTTCGCATACACAAGCTAGAGGTGACGAACATCGCCTCAACGTTGGATGTCGGTTACAGCGACGTTGTGAAAGGTTTTCCATAGAGTACCCCCACCACTCCTCATTCTGGCTGAGATGAGATGTTTCTCAGCTGTAACGTAGCGGTGCGTACACAGATTATTTCAGATGTTTTTTTTCTGTCTTCCTTTCTTCCAGACAGGACAGATGCTGTAGACTGGATATGTTTATTATTATCCCCTGCTTGGCTTTAGAAAAGGCGTGCTTTCTTTTTCATGTCATTCTTCTTCCAAAGGGCCATGCGGTCAAACTGATCCAGGGTCATCCCAAAGACATGGTGGAAGTCCTCTGGGGAGAGGTGTCTCTGGAAGAAAGACAAATACAACAAGATTTGTTTATATTCATTAGAATGACAAGACAGACAGAATATGTGAAAGCAGCAGAGTAGAAATACACTACAAAAGTATGTGGACACCCTTTCAAATGAGTGGATTTGGCTATTTCAGCCACACCCGTTGCTGACAGGTGTATAAAATCGAGCACACCGCCATGCAATCTCCATAGACAAACATTGGTAGTAGAATGGCCTGTACTAAAGAGCTAAGTGACTTTCAACGTGGCACCGTCATAGGATGCCACCTTTCCAACAAGTCAGTTCGTCAAATGTCTGCCCTGCTAGAACTGCCCCGGTCAAGTGCTGCTATTGTGAAGTGGAACCATCTAGGAGCAACGGCTCAGCCGCGAA
>NW_028157538.1:0-58457 GCF_964263955.1 Coregonus lavaretus
CCCTTGCCTATTGTAGAGCGCGCCTCCTACTTCCACTGCTGAACGAAAACCCATGATTTTGGACCCTGTTTTCATGCGAAAAGGCTAAAAGAAATGTTTCACGTTTGTTACACTCAAACAGTGTCTCCTCTCATATGCTGAACTGGTCGCATTGTGGATTTTGGTTAAAACATGATTTTGGACAATGTTCATGGAACTCAGTTTAAAACGTACTTGCAGACTTGAAAACCCTTGCCTATGTAGAGCGCGCCTCCTACTTCCACTGCTGAACGAAAACCCATGATTTTGGACCCTGTTTTCATGCGAAAAGGCTAAAAGAAATGTTTCACGTTTGTTACACTCAAACAGTGTCTCTCCTCATATGCTGAACTGGTCGCATTGTGGATTTTGGTTAAAACATGATTTTGGACAATGTTCATGGAACTCAGTTTAAAACGTACTTGCAGACTTGAAAACCCTTGCCTATTGTAGAGCGCGCCTCCTACTTCCACTGCTGAACGAAAACCCATGATTTTGGACCCTGTTTTCATGCGAAAAGGCTAAAAGAAATGTTTCACGTTTGTTACACTCAAACAGTGTCTCTTCTCATATGCTGAACTGGTCGCATTGTGGATTTTGGTTAAAACATGATTTTGGACAATGTTCATGGAACTCAGTTTAAAACGGACTTGCAGACTTGAAAACCCTTGCCTATTGTAGAGCGCGCCTCCTACTTCCACTGCTGAACGAAAACCCATGATTTTGGACCCTGTTTTCATGCGAAAAGGCTAAAAGAAATGTTTCACGTTTGTTACACTCAAACAGTGTCTCCTCTCATATGCCTGAACTGGTCGCATTGTGGATTTTGGTTAAAACATGATTTTGGACAATGTTCATGGAACTCAGTTTAAAACGGACTTGCAGACTTGAAAACCCTTGCCTATTGTAGAGCGCGCCTCCTACTTCCACTGCTGAACGAAAACCCATGATTTTGGACCCTGTTTTCATGCGAAAAGGCTAAAAGAAATGTTTCACGTTTGTTACACTCAAACAGTGTCTCCTCTCATATGCTGAACTGGTCGCATTGTGGATTTTGGTTAAAACATGATTTTGGACAATGTTCATGGAACTCAGTTTAAAACGGACTTGCAGACTTGAAAACCCTTGCCTATTGTAGAGCGCGCCTCCTACTTCCACTGCTGAACGAAAACCCATGATTTTGGACCCTGTTTTCATGCGAAAAGGCTAAAAGAAATGTTTCACGTTTGTTACACTCAAACAGTGTCTCCTCTCATATGCTGAACTGGTCGCATTGTGGATTTTGGTTAAAACATGATTTTGGACAATGTTCATGGAACTCAGTTTAAAACGGACTTGCAGACTTGAAAACCCTTGCCTATTGTAGAGCGCGCCTCCTACTTCCACTGCTGAACGAAAACCCATGGTTTTGGACCCTGTTTTCATGCGAAAAGGCTAAAAGAAATGTTTCACGTTTGTTACACTCAAACAGTGTCTCCTCTCATATGCTGAACTGGTCGCATTGTGGATTTTGGTTAAAACATGATTTTGGACAATGTTCATGGAACTCAGTTTAAAACGGACTTGCAGACTTGAAAACCCTTGCCTATTGTAGAGCGCGCCTCCTACTTTGCTGAACGAAAACCCATGGTTTTGGACCCTGTTTTCATGCGAAAAGGCTAAAAGAAATGTTTCACGTTTGTTACACTCAAACAGTGTCTCCTCTCATATGCTGAACTGGTCGCATTGTGGATTTTGGTTAAAACATGATTTTGGACAATGTTCATGGAACTCAGTTTAAAACCTACTTGCAGACTTGAAACCCTTGCCTATTGTAGAGCGCGCCTCCTACTTCTTGAGTACTGCTGAACGAAAACCCATGGTTTTGGACCCTGTTTTCATGCGAAAAGGCTAAAAGAAATGTTTCACGTTTGTTACACTCAAACAGTGTCTCCTCTCATATGCTGAACTGGTCGCATTGTGGATTTTGGTTAAAACATGATTTTGGACAATGTTCATGGAACTCAGTTTAAAACCTACTTGCAGACTTGAAAACCCTTGCCTATTGTAGAGCGCGCCTCCTACTTCCACTGCTGAACGAAAACCCATGATTTTGGACCCTGTTTTCATGCGAAAAGGCTAAAAGAAATGTTTCACGTTTGTTACACTCAAACAGTGTCTCCTCTCATATGCTGAACTGGTCGCATTGTGGATTTTGGTTAAAACATGATTTTGGACAATGTTCATGGAACTCAGCTTAAAACGTACTTGCAGACTTGAAAACCCTTGCCTATTGTAGAGCGCGCCTCCTACTTCCACTGCTGAACGAAAACCCATGATTTTGGACCCTGTTTTCATGCGAAAAGGCTAAAAGAAATGTTTCACGTTTGTTACACTCAAACAGTGTCTCCTCTCATATGCTGAACTGGTCGCATTGTGGATTTTGGTTAAAACATGATTTTGGACAATGTTCATGGAACTCAGTTTAAAACCTACTTGCAGACTTGAAAACCCTTGCCTATTGTAGAGCGCGCCTCCTACTTCCACTGCTGAACGAAAACCCATGATTTTGGACCCTGTTTTCATGCGAAAAGGCTAAAAGAAATGTTTCACGTTTGTTACACTCAAACAGTGTCTCCTCTCATATGCTGAACTGGTCGCATTGTGGATTTTGGTTAAAACATGATTTTGGACAATGTTCATGGAACTCAGTTTAAAACGGACTTGCAGACTTGAAAACCCTTGCCTATTGTAGAGCGCGCCTCCTACTTCCACTGCTGAACGAAAACCCATGATTTTGGACCCTGTTTTCATGCGAAAAGGCTAAAAGAAATGTTTCACGTTTGTTACACTCAAACAGTGTCTCTTCTCATATGCTGAACTGGTCGCATTGTGGATTTTGGTTAAAACATGATTTTGGACAATGTTCATGGAACTCAGCTTAAAACGTACTTGCAGACTTGAAAACCCTTGCCTATTGTAGAGCGCGCCTCCTACTTCCACTGCTGAATGAAAACCCATGATTTTGGACCCTGTTTTCATGCGAAAAGGCTAAAAGAAATGTTTCACGTTTGTTACACTCAAACAGTGTCTCCTCTCATATGCTGAACTGGTCGCATTGTGGATTTTGGTTAAAACATGATTTTGGACAATGTTCATGGAACTCAGTTTAAAACGGACTTGCAGACTTGAAAACCCTTGCCTATTGTAGAGCGCGCCTCCTACTTCCACTGCTGAACGAAAACCCATGATTTTGGACCCTGTTTTCATGCGAAAAGGCTAAAAGAAATGTTTCACGTTTGTTACACTCAAACAGTGTCTCCTCTCATATGCTGAACTGGTCGCATTGTGGATTTTGGTTAAAACATGATTTTGGACAATGTTCATGGAACTCAGTTTAAAACGGACTTGCAGACTTGAAAACCCTTGCCTATTGTAGAGCGCGCCTTCTACTTCCACTGCTGAATGAAAACCCATGATTTTGGACCCTGTTTTCATGCGAAAAGGCTAAAAGAAATGTTTCACGTTTGTTACACTCAAACAGTGTCTCCTCTCATATGCTGAACTGGTCGCATTGTGGATTTTGGTTAAAACATGATTTTGGACAATGTTCATGGAACTCAGTTTAAAACGGACTTGCAGACTTGAAAACCCTTGCCTATTGTAGAGCGCGCCTCCTACTTCCACTGCTGAACGAAAACCCATGATGTTGGACCCTGTTTTCATGCGAAAAGGCTAAAAGAAATGTTTCACGTTTGTTACACTCAAACAGTGTCTCCTCTCATATGCTGAACTGGTCGCATTGTGGATTTTGGTTAAAACATGATTTTGGACAATGTTCATGGAACTCAGTTTAAAACGGACTTGCAGACTTGAAAACCCTTGCCTATTGTAGAGCGCGCCTCCTACTTCCACTGCTGAACGAAAACCCATGATTTTGGACCCTGTTTTCATGCGAAAAGGCTAAAAGAAATGTTTCACGTTTGTTACACTCAAACAGTGTCTCCTCTCATATGCTGAACTGGTCGCATTGTGGATTTTGGTTAAAACATGATTTTGGACAATGTTCATGGAACTCAGTTTAAAACGGACTTGCAGACTTGAAAACCCTTGCCTATTGTAGAGCGCGCCTCCTACTTCCACTGCTGAACGAAAACCCATGATTTTGGACCCTGTTTTCATGCGAAAAGGCTAAAAGAAATGTTTCACGTTTGTTACACTCAAACAGTGTCTCCTCTCATATGCTGAACTGGTCGCATTGTGGATTTTGGTTAAAACATGATTTTGGACAATGTTCATGGAACTCAGTTTAAAACGGACTTGCAGACTTGAAAACCCTTGCCTATTGTAGAGCGCGCCTCCTACTTCCACTGCTGAACGAAAACCCATGGTTTTGGACCCTGTTTTCATGCGAAAAGGCTAAAAGAAATGTTTCACGTTTGTTACACTCAAACAGTGTCTCCTCTCATATGCTGAACTGGTCGCATTGTGGATTTTGGTTAAAACATGATTTTGGACAATGTTCATGGAACTCAGTTTAAAACCTACTTGCAGACTTGAAAACCCTTGCCTATTGTAGAGCGCGCCTCCTACTTCCACTGCTGAACGAAAACCCATGATTTTGGACCCTGTTTTCATGCGAAAAGGCTAAAAGAAATGTTTCACGTTTGTTACACTCAAACAGTGTCTCCTCTCATATGCTGAACTGGTCGCATTGTGGATTTTGGTTAAAACATGATTTTGGACAATGTTCATGGAACTCAGCTTAAAACGGACTTGCAGACTTGAAAACCCTTGCCTATTGTAGAGCGCGCCTCCTACTTCCACTGCTGAACGAAAACCCATGATTTTGGACCCTGTTTTCATGCGAAAAGGCTAAAAGAAATGTTTCACGTTTGTTACACTCAAACAGTGTCTCCTCTCATATGCTGAACTGGTCGCATTGTGGATTTTGGTTAAAACATGATTTTGGACAATGTTCATGGAACTCAGTTTAAAACCTACTTGCAGACTTGAAAACCCTTGCCTATTGTAGAGCGCGCCTCCTACTTCCACTGCTGAACGAAAACCCATGATTTTGGACCCTGTTTTCATGCGAAAAGGCTAAAAGAAATGTTTCACATTTGTTACACTCAAACAGTGTCTCCTCTCATATGCTGAACTGGTCGCATTGTGGATTTTGGTTAAAACATGATTTTGGACAATGTTCATGGAACTCAGTTTAAAACGGACTTGCAGACTTGAAAACCCTTGCCTATTGTAGAGCGCGCCTCCTACTTCCACTGCTGAACGAAAACCCATGATTTTGGACCCTGTTTTCATGCGAAAAGGCTAAAAGAAATGTTTCACGTTTGTTACACTCAAACAGTGTCTCTTCTCATATGCTGAACTGGTCGCATTGTGGATTTTGGTTAAAACATGATTTTGGACAATGTTCATGGAACTCAGCTTAAAACGTACTTGCAGACTTGAAAACCCTTGCCTATTGTAGAGCGCGCCTCCTACTTCCACTGCTGAATGAAAACCCATGATTTTGGACCCTGTTTTCATGCGAAAAGGCTAAAAGAAATGTTTCACGTTTGTTACACTCAAACAGTGTCTCCTCTCATATGCTGAACTGGTCGCATTGTGGATTTTGGTTAAAACATGATTTTGGACAATGTTCATGGAACTCAGTTTAAAACGGACTTGCAGACTTGAAAACCCTTGCCTATTGTAGAGCGCGCCTCCTACTTCCACTGCTGAACGAAAACCCATGATTTTGGACCCTGTTTTCATGCGAAAAGGCTAAAAGAAATGTTTCACGTTTGTTACACTCAAACAGTGTCTCCTCTCATATGCTGAACTGGTCGCATTGTGGATTTTGGTTAAAACATGATTTTGGACAATGTTCATGGAACTCAGTTTAAAACGGACTTGCAGACTTGAAAACCCTTGCCTATTGTAGAGCGCGCCTTCTACTTCCACTGCTGAACGAAAACCCATGATTTTGGACCCTGTTTTCATGCGAAAAGGCTAAAAGAAATGTTTCACGTTTGTTACACTCAAACAGTGTCTCCTCTCATATGCTGAACTGGTCGCATTGTGGATTTTGGTTAAAACATGATTTTGGACAATGTTCATGGAACTCAGTTTAAAACGGACTTGCAGACTTGAAAACCCTTGCCTATTGTAGAGCGCGCCTCCTACTTCCACTGCTGAACGAAAACCCATGATGTTGGACCCTGTTTTCATGCGAAAAGGCTAAAAGAAATGTTTCACGTTTGTTACACTCAAACAGTGTCTCCTCTCATATGCTGAACTGGTCGCATTGTGGATTTTGGTTAAAACATGATTTTGGACAATGTTCATGGAACTCAGTTTAAAACGGACTTGCAGACTTGAAAACCCTTGCCTATTGTAGAGCGCGCCTCCTACTTCCACTGCTGAACGAAAACCCATGATTTTGGACCCTGTTTTCATGCGAAAAGGCTAAAAGAAATGTTTCACGTTTGTTACACTCAAACAGTGTCTCCTCTCATATGCTGAACTGGTCGCATTGTGGATTTTGGTTAAAACATGATTTTGGACAATGTTCATGGAACTCAGTTTAAAACGGACTTGCAGACTTGAAAACCCTTGCCTATTGTAGAGCGCGCCTCCTACTTCCACTGCTGAACGAAAACCCATGATTTTGGACCCTGTTTTCATGCGAAAAGGCTAAAAGAAATGTTTCACGTTTGTTACACTCAAACAGTGTCTCCTCTCATATGCTGAACTGGTCGCATTGTGGATTTTGGTTAAAACATGATTTTGGACAATGTTCATGGAACTCAGTTTAAAACGGACTTGCAGACTTGAAAACCCTTGCCTATTGTAGAGCGCGCCTCCTACTTCCACTGCTGAACGAAAACCCATGATTTTGGACCCTGTTTTCATGCGAAAAGGCTAAAAGAAATGTTTCACGTTTGTTACACTCAAACAGTGTCTCCTCTCATATGCTGAACTGGTCGCATTGTGGATTTTGGTTAAAACATGATTTTGGACAATGTTCATGGAACTCAGTTTAAAACGTACTTGCAGACTTGAAAACCCTTGCCTATTGTAGAGCGCGCCTCCTACTTCCACTGCTGAATGAAAACCCATGATTTTGGACCCTGTTTTCATGCGAAAAGGCTAAAAGAAATGTTTCACGTTTGTTACACTCAAACAGTGTCTCCTCTCATATGCTGAACTGGTCGCATTGTGGATTTTGGTTAAAACATGATTTTGGACAATGTTCATGGAACTCAGTTTAAAACGTACTTGCAGACTTGAAAACCCTTGCCTATTGTAGAGCGCGCCTCCTACTTCCACTGCTGAACGAAAACCCATGATTTTGGACCCTGTTTTCATGCGAAAAGGCTAAAAGAAATGTTTCACGTTTGTTACACTCAAACAGTGTCTCTTCTCATATGCTGAACTGGTCGCATTGTGGATTTTGGTTAAAACATCATTTTGGACAATGTTCATGGAACTCAGTTTAAAACGGACTTGCAGACTTGAAAACCCTTGCCTATTGTAGAGCGCGCCTCCTACTTCCACTGCTGAACGAAAACCCATGATTTTGGACCCTGTTTTCATGCGAAAAGGCTAAAAGAAATGTTTCACGTTTGTTACACTCAAACAGTGTCTCCTCTCATATGCTGAACTGGTCGCATTGTGGATTTTGGTTAAAACATGATTTTGGACAATGTTCATGGAACTCAGTTTAAAACGGACTTGCAGACTTGAAAACCCTTGCCTATTGTAGAGCGCGCCTCCTACTTCCACTGCTGAACGAAAACCCATGATTTTGGACCCTGTTTTCATGCGAAAAGGCTAAAAGAAATGTTTCACGTTTGTTACACTCAAACAGTGTCTCCTCTCATATGCTGAACTGGTCGCATTGTGGATTTTGGTTAAAACATGATTTTGGACAATGTTCATGGAACTCAGTTTAAAACGGACTTGCAGACTTGAAAACCCTTGCCTATTGTAGAGCGCGCCTCCTACTTCCACTGCTGAACGAAAACCCATGATTTTGGACCCTGTTTTCATGCGAAAAGGCTAAAAGAAATGTTTCACGTTTGTTACACTCAAACAGTGTCTCTTCTCATATGCTGAACTGGTCGCATTGTGGATTTTGGTTAAAACATGATTTTGGACAATGTTCATGGAACTCAGCTTAAAACGTACTTGCAGACTTGAAAACCCTTGCCTATTGTAGAGCGCGCCTCCTACTTCCACTGCTGAACGAAAACCCATGATTTTGGACCCTGTTTTCATGCGAAAAGGCTAAAAGAAATGTTTCACGTTTGTTACACTCAAACAGTGTCTCCTCTCATATGCTGAACTGGTCGCATTGTGGATTTTGGTTAAAACATGATTTTGGACAATGTTCATGGAACTCAGTTTAAAACGGACTTGCAGACTTGAAAACCCTTGCCTATTGTAGAGCGCGCTTCCTACTTCCACTGCTGAACGAAAACCCATGATTTTGGACCCTGTTTTCATGCGAAAAGGCTAAAAGAAATGTTTCACGTTTGTTACACTCAAACAGTGTCTCCTCTCATATGCTGAACTGGTCGCATTGTGGATTTTGGTTAAAACATGATTTTGGACAATGTTCATGGAACTCAGTTTAAAACGGACTTGCAGACTTGAAAACCCTTGCCTATTGTAGAGCGCGCCTCCTACTTCCACTGCTGAACGAAAACCCATGATTTTGGACCCTGTTTTCATGCGAAAAGGCTAAAAGAAATGTTTCACGTTTGTTACACTCAAACAGTGTCTCTTCTCATATGCTGAACTGGTCGCATTGTGGATTTTGGTTAAAACATGATTTTGGACAATGTTCATGGAACTCAGCTTAAAACGTACTTGCAGACTTGAAAACCCTTGCCTATTGTAGAGCGCGCCTCCTACTTCCACTGCTGAACGAAAACCCATGATTTTGGACCCTGTTTTCATGCGAAAAGGCTAAAAGAAATGTTTCACGTTTGTTACACTCAAACAGTGTCTCCTCTCATATGCTGAACTGGTCGCATTGTGGATTTTGGTTAAAACATGATTTTGGACAATGTTCATGGAACTCAGTTTAAAACGGACTTGCAGACTTGAAAACCCTTGCCTATTGTAGAGCGCGCCTCCTACTTCCACTGCTGAACGAAAACCCATGATTTTGGACCCTGTTTTCATGCGAAAAGGCTAAAAGAAATGTTTCACGTTTGTTACACTCAAACAGTGTCTCCTCTCATATGCTGAACTGGTCGCATTGTGGATTTTGGTTAAAACATGATTTTGGACAATGTTCATGGAACTCAGTTTAAAACGGACTTGCAGACTTGAAAACCCTTGCCTATTGTAGAGCGCGCCTTCTACTTCCACTGCTGAACGAAAACCCATGATTTTGGACCCTGTTTTCATGCGAAAAGGCTAAAAGAAATGTTTCACGTTTGTTACACTCAAACAGTGTCTCCTCTCATATGCTGAACTGGTCGCATTGTGGATTTTGGTTAAAACATGATTTTGGACAATGTTCATGGAACTCAGTTTAAAACCGTACTTGCAGACTTGAAAACCCTTGCCTATTGTAGAGCGCGCCTCCTACTTCCACTGCTGAACGAAAACCCATGATTTTGGACCCTGTTTTCATGCGAAAAGGCTAAAAGAAATGTTTCACGTTTGTTACACTCAAACAGTGTCTCTTCTCATATGCTGAACTGGTCGCATTGTGGATTTTGGTTAAAACATCATTTTGGACAATGTTCATGGAACTCAGTTTAAAACGGACTTGCAGACTTGAAAACCCTTGCCTATTGTAGAGCGCGCCTCCTACTTCCACTGCTGAACGAAAACCCATGATTTTGGACCCTGTTTTCATGCGAAAAGGCTAAAAGAAATGTTTCACGTTTGTTACACTCAACAGTGTCTCCTCTCATATGCTGAACTGGTCGCATTGTGGATTTTGGTTAAAACATGATTTTGGACAATGTTCATGGAACTCAGTTTAAAACGGACTTGCAGACTTGAAAACCCTTGCCTATTGTAGAGCGCGCCTCCTACTTCCACTGCTGAACGAAAACCCATGATTTTGGACCCTGTTTTCATGCGAAAAGGCTAAAGAAATGTTTCACGTTTGTTACACTCAAACAGTGTCTCCTCTCATATGCTGAACTGGTCGCATTGTGGATTTTGGTTAAAACATGATTTTGGACAATGTTCATGGAACTCAGTTTAAAACGTACTTGCAGACTTGAAAACCCTTGCCTATTGTAGAGCGCGCCTCCTACTTCCACTGCTGAATGAAAACCCATGATTTTGGACCCTGTTTTCATGCGAAAAGGCTAAAAGAAATGTTTCACGTTTGTTACACTCAAACAGTGTCTCCTCTCATATGCTGAACTGGTCGCATTGTGGATTTTGGTTAAAACATGATTTTGGACAATGTTCATGGAACTCAGTTTAAAACGTACTTGCAGACTTGAAAACCCTTGCCTATTGTAGAGCGCGCCTCCTACTTCCACTGCTGAACGAAAACCCATGATTTTGGACCCTGTTTTCATGCGAAAAGGCTAAAAGAAATGTTTCACGTTTGTTACACTCAAACAGTGTCTCTTCTCATATGCTGAACTGGTCGCATTGTGGATTTTGGTTAAAACATGATTTTGGACAATGTTCATGGAACTCAGTTTAAAACGGACTTGCAGACTTGAAAACCCTTGCCTATTGTAGAGCGCGCCTTCCTACTTCCACTGCTGAACGAAAACCCATGATTTTGGACCCTGTTTTCATGCGAAAAGGCTAAAAGAAATGTTTCACGTTTGTTACACTCAAACAGTGTCTCCTCTCATATGCTGAACTGGTCGCATTGTGGATTTTGGTTAAAACATGATTTTGGACAATGTTCATGGAACTCAGTTTAAAACGGACTTGCAGACTTGAAAACCCTTGCCTATTGTAGAGCGCGCCTTCTACTTCCACTGCTGAACGAAAACCCATGATTTTGGACCCTGTTTTCATGCGAAAAGGCTAAAAGAAATGTTTCACGTTTGTTACACTCAAACAGTGTCTCCTCTCATATGCTGAACTGGTCGCATTGTGGATTTTGGTTAAAACATGATTTTGGACAATGTTCATGGAACTCAGTTTAAAACCTACTTGCAGACTTGAAAACCCTTGCCTATTGTAGAGCGCGCCTCCTACTTCCACTGCTGAACGAAAACCCATGATTTTGGACCCTGTTTTCATGCGAAAAGGCTAAAAGAAATGTTTCACGTTTGTTACACTCAAACAGTGTCTCTTCTCATATGCTGAACTGGTCGCATTGTGGATTTTGGTTAAAACATCATTTTGGACAATGTTCATGGAACTCAGTTTAAAACGGACTTGCAGACTTGAAAACCCTTGCCTATTGTAGAGCGCGCCTCCTACTTCCACTGCTGAACGAAAACCCATGATTTTGGACCCTGTTTTCATGCGAAAAGGCTAAAAGAAATGTTTCACGTTTGTTACACTCAAACAGTGTCTCCTCTCATATGCTGAACTGGTCGCATTGTGGATTTTGGTTAAAACATGATTTTGGACAATGTTCATGGAACTCAGTTTAAAACCTACTTGCAGACTTGAAAACCCTTGCCTATTGTAGAGCGCGCCTCCTACTTCCACTGCTGAACGAAAACCCATGATTTTGGACCCTGTTTTCATGCGAAAAGGCTAAAAGAAATGTTTCACGTTTGTTACACTCAAACAGTGTCTCCTCTCATATGCTGAACTGGTCGCATTGTGGATTTTGGTTAAAACATGATTTTGGACAATGTTCATGGAACTCAGTTTAAAACGGACTTGCAGACTTGAAAACCCTTGCCTATTGTAGAGCGCGCCTCCTACTTCCACTGCTGAATGAAAACCCATGATTTTGGACCCTGTTTTCATGCGAAAAGGCTAAAAGAAATGTTTCACGTTTGTTACACTCAAACAGTGTCTCCTCTCATATGCTGAACTGGTCGCATTGTGGATTTTGGTTAAAACATGATTTTGGACAATGTTCATGGAACTCAGTTTAAAACGTACTTGCAGACTTGAAAACCCTTGCCTATTGTAGAGCGCGCCTCCTACTTCCACTGCTGAACGAAAACCCATGATTTTGGACCCTGTTTTCATGCGAAAAGGCTAAAAGAAATGTTTCACGTTTGTTACACTCAAACAGTGTCTCTTCTCATATGCTGAACTGGTCGCATTGTGGATTTTGGTTAAAACATCATTTTGGACAATGTTCATGGAACTCAGTTTAAAACGGACTTGCAGACTTGAAAACCCTTGCCTATTGTAGAGCGCGCCTCCTACTTCCACTGCTGAACGAAAACCCATGATTTTGGACCCTGTTTTCATGCGAAAAGGCTAAAAGAAATGTTTCACGTTTGTTACACTCAAACAGTGTCTCCTCTCATATGCTGAACTGGTCGCATTGTGGATTTTGGTTAAAACATGATTTTGGACAATGTTCATGGAACTCAGTTTAAAACGGACTTGCAGACTTGAAAACCCTTGCCTATTGTAGAGCGCGCCTCCTACTTCCACTGCTGAACGAAAACCCATGATTTTGGACCCTGTTTTCATGCGAAAAGGCTAAAAGAAATGTTTCACGTTTGTTACACTCAAACAGTGTCTCTTCTCATATGCTGAACTGGTCGCATTGTGGATTTTGGTTAAAACATGATTTTGGACAATGTTCATGGAACTCAGCTTAAAACGTACTTGCAGACTTGAAAACCCTTGCCTATTGTAGAGCGCGCCTCCTACTTCCACTGCTGAACGAAAACCCATGATTTTGGACCCTGTTTTCATGCGAAAAGGCTAAAAGAAATGTTTCACGTTTGTTACACTCAAACAGTGAAAAGGCTAAAAGGCGAAAAGGCGAAAAGGCTAAAAGAAATGTTTCACGTTTGTTACACTCAAACAGTGTCTCTTCTCATATGCTGAACTGGTCGCATTGTGGATTTTGGTTAAAACATGATTTTGGACAATGTTCATGGAACTCAGTTTAAAACCTACTTGCAGACTTGAAAACCCTTGCCTATTGTAGAGCGCGCCTTCTACTTCCACTGCTGAACGAAAACCCATGATTTTGGACCCTGTTTTCATGCGAAAAGGCTAAAAGAAATGTTTCACGTTTGTTACACTCAAACAGTGTCTCCTCTCATATGCTGAACTGGTCGCATTGTGGATTTTGGTTAAAACATGATTTTGGACAATGTTCATGGAACTCAGTTTAAAACCTACTTGCAGACTTGAAAACCCTTGCCTATTGTAGAGCGCGCCTCCTACTTCCACTGCTGAACGAAAACCCATGATTTTGGACCCTGTTTTCATGCGAAAAGGCTAAAAGAAATGTTTCACGTTTGTTACACTCAAACAGTGTCTCTTCTCATATGCTGAACTGGTCGCATTGTGGATTTTGGTTAAAACATCATTTTGGACAATGTTAATGGAACTCAGTTTAAAACGGACTTGCAGACTTGAAAACCCTTGCCTATTGTAGAGCGCGCCTCCTACTTCCACTGCTGAACGAAAACCCATGATTTTGGACCCTGTTTTCATGCGAAAAGGCTAAAAGAAATGTTTCACGTTTGTTACACTCAAACAGTGTCTCCTCTCATATGCTGAACTGGTCGCATTGTGGATTTTGGTTAAAACATGATTTTGGACAATGTTCATGGAACTCAGTTTAAAACCTACTTGCAGACTTGAAAACCCTTGCCTATTGTAGAGCGCGCTTCCTACTTCCACTGCTGAACGAAAACCCATGATTTTGGACCCTGTTTTCATGCGAAAAGGCTAAAAGAAATGTTTCACGTTTGTTACACTCAAACAGTGTCTCCTCTCATATGCTGAACTGGTCGCATTGTGGATTTTGGTTAAAACATGATTTTGGACAATGTTCATGGAACTCAGTTTAAAACGGACTTGCAGACTTGAAAACCCTTGCCTATTGTAGAGCGCGCCTCCTACTTCCACTGCTGAATGAAAACCCATGATTTTGGACCCTGTTTTCATGCGAAAAGGCTAAAAGAAATGTTTCACGTTTGTTACACTCAAACAGTGTCTCCTCTCATATGCTGAACTGGTCGCATTGTGGATTTTGGTTAAAACATGATTTTGGACAATGTTCATGGAACTCAGTTTAAAACGTACTTGCAGACTTGAAAACCCTTGCCTATTGTAGAGCGCGCCTCCTACTTCCACTGCTGAACGAAAACCCATGATTTTGGACCCTGTTTTCATGCGAAAAGGCTAAAAGAAATGTTTCACGTTTGTTACACTCAAACAGTGTCTCTTCTCATATGCTGAACTGGTCGCATTGTGGATTTTGGTTAAAACATCATTTTGGACAATGTTCATGGAACTCAGTTTAAAACGGACTTGCAGACTTGAAAACCCTTGCCTATTGTAGAGCGCGCCTCCTACTTCCACTGCTGAACGAAAACCCATGATTTTGGACCCTGTTTTCATGCGAAAAGGCTAAAAGAAATGTTTCACGTTTGTTACACTCAAACAGTGTCTCCTCTCATATGCTGAACTGGTCGCATTGTGGATTTTGGTTAAAACATGATTTTGGACAATGTTCATGGAACTCAGTTTAAAACGGACTTGCAGACTTGAAAACCCTTGCCTATTGTAGAGCGCGCCTCCTACTTCCACTGCTGAACGAAAACCCATGATTTTGGACCCTGTTTTCATGCGAAAAGGCTAAAAGAAATGTTTCACGTTTGTTACACTCAAACAGTGTCTCTTCTCATATGCTGAACTGGTCGCATTGTGGATTTTGGTTAAAACATGATTTTGGACAATGTTCATGGAACTCAGCTTAAAACGTACTTGCAGACTTGAAAACCCTTGCCTATTGTAGAGCGCGCCTCCTACTTCCACTGCTGAACGAAAACCCATGATTTTGGACCCTGTTTTCATGCGAAAAGGCTAAAAGAAATGTTTCACGTTTGTTACACTCAAACAGTGAAAAGGCTAAAAGGCGAAAAGGCGAAAAGGCTAAAAGAAATGTTTCACGTTTGTTACACTCAAACAGTGTCTCTTCTCATATGCTGAACTGGTCGCATTGTGGATTTTGGTTAAAACATGATTTTGGACAATGTTCATGGAACTCAGTTTAAAACCTACTTGCAGACTTGAAAACCCTTGCCTATTGTAGAGCGCGCTTCCTACTTCCACTGCTGAACGAAAACCCATGATTTTGGACCCTGTTTTCATGCGAAAAGGCTAAAAGAAATGTTTCACGTTTGTTACACTCAAACAGTGTCTCCTCTCATATGCTGAACTGGTCGCATTGTGGATTTTGGTTAAAACATGATTTTGGACAATGTTCATGGAACTCAGTTTAAAACGGACTTGCAGACTTGAAAACCCTTGCCTATTGTAGAGCGCGCCTCCTACTTCCACTGCTGAACGAAAACCCATGATTTTGGACCCTGTTTTCATGCGAAAAGGCTAAAAGAAATGTTTCACGTTTGTTACACTCAAACAGTGTCTCTTCTCATATGCTGAACTGGTCGCATTGTGGATTTTGGTTAAAACATGATTTTGGACAATGTTCATGGAACTCAGCTTAAAACGTACTTGCAGACTTGAAAACCCTTGCCTATTGTAGAGCGCGCCTCCTACTTCCACTGCTGAATGAAAACCCATGATTTTGGACCCTGTTTTCATGCGAAAAGGCTAAAAGAAATGTTTCACGTTTGTTACACTCAAACAGTGTCTCCTCTCATATGCTGAACTGGTCGCATTGTGGATTTTGGTTAAAACATGATTTTGGACAATGTTCATGGAACTCAGTTTAAAACGGACTTGCAGACTTGAAAATCCTTGCCTATTGTAGAGC
This sequence comes from Coregonus lavaretus, assembly GCF_964263955.1. Classification (NCBI taxonomy): domain Eukaryota; kingdom Metazoa; phylum Chordata; class Actinopteri; order Salmoniformes; family Salmonidae; genus Coregonus; species Coregonus lavaretus. Next base: position 15,890 of record NW_028157538.1, read on the forward strand.
GCGCCTCCTACTTCCACTGCTGAACGAAAACCCATGATTTTGGACCCTGTTTTCATGCGAAAAGGCTAAAAGAAATGTTTCACGTTTGTTACACTCAAACAGTGTCTCCTCTCATATGCTGAACTGGTCGCATTGTGGATTTTGGTTAAAACATGATTTTGGACAATGTTCATGGAACTCAGTTTAAAACGGACTTGCAGACTTGAAAACCCTTGCCTATTGTAGAGCGCGCCTTCTACTTCCACTGCTGAACGAAAACCCATGATTTTGGACCCTGTTTTCATGCGAAAAGGCTAAAAGAAATGTTTCACGTTTGTTACACTCAAACAGTGTCTCCTCTCATATGCTGAACTGGTCGCATTGTGGATTTTGGTTAAAACATGATTTTGGACAATGTTCATGGAACTCAGTTTAAAACCTACTTGCAGACTTGAAAACCCTTGCCTATTGTAGAGCGCGCCTCCTACTTCCACTGCTGAACGAAAACCCATGATTTTGGACCCTGTTTTCATGCGAAAAGGCTAAAAGAAATGTTTCACGTTTGTTACACTCAGTGTCTCCTCTCATATGCTGAACTGGTCGCATTGTGGATTTTGGTTAAAACATGATTTTGGACAATGTTCATGGAACTCAGTTTAAAACGGACTTGCAGACTTGAAAACCCTTGCCTATTGTAGAGCGCGCCTCCTACTTCCACTGCTGAAAGAAAACCCATGATTTTGGACCCTGTTTTCATGCGAAAAGGCTAAAAGAAATGTTTCACGTTTGTTACACTCAAACAGTGTCTCCTCTCATATGCTGAACTGGTCGCATTGTGGATTTTGGTTAAAACATGATTTTGGACAATGTTCATGGAACTCAGTTTAAAACCTACTTGCAGACTTGAAAACCCTTGCCTATTGTAGAGCGCGCCTCCTACTTCCACTGCTGAACGAAAACCCATGATTTTGGACCCTGTTTTCATGCGAAAAGGCTAAAAGAAATGTTTCACGTTTGTTACACTCAAACAGTGTCTCCTCTCATATGCTGAACTGGTCGCATTGTGAATTTTGGTTAAAACATGATTTTGGACAATGTTCATGGAACTCAGTTTAAAACGGACTTGCAGACTTGAAAACCCTTGCCTATTGTAGAGCGCGCCTCCTACTTCCACTGCTGAACGAAAACCCATGATTTTGGACCCTGTTTTCATGCGAAAAGGCTAAAAGAAATGTTTCACGTTTGTTACACTCAAACAGTGTCTCCTCTCATATGCTGAACTGGTCGCATTGTGGATTTTGGTTAAAACATGATTTTGGACAATGTTCATGGAACTCAGTTTAAAACGGACTTGCAGACTTGAAAACCCTTGCCTATTGTAGAGCGTGCCTCCTACTTCCACTGCTGAACGAAAACCCATGATTTTGGACCCTGTTTTCATGCGAAAAGGCTAAAAGAAATGTTTCACGTTTGTTACACTCAAACAGTGTCTCTTCTCATATGCTGAACTGGTCGCATTGTGGATTTTGGTTAAAACATGATTTTGGACAATGTTCATGGAACTCAGTTTAAAACGGACTTGCAGACTTGAAAACCCTTGCCTATTGTAGAGCGCGCCTCCTACTTCCACTGCTGAACGAAAACCCATGATTTTGGACCCTGTTTTCATGCGAAAAGGCTAAAAGAAATGTTTCACGTTTGTTACACTCAAACAGTGTCTCCTCTCATATGCTGAACTGGTCGCATTGTGGATTTTGGTTAAAACATGATTTTGGACAATGTTCATGGAACTCAGTTTAAAACCTACTTGCAGACTTGAAAACCCTTGCCTATTGTAGAGCGCGCCTCCTACTTCCACTGCTGAACGAAAACCCATGATTTTGGACCCTGTTTTCATGCGAAAAGGCTAAAAGAAATGTTTCACGTTTGTTACACTCAGTGTCTCCTCTCATATGCTGAACTGGTCGCATTGTGGATTTTGGTTAAAACATGATTTTGGACAATGTTCATGGAACTCAGTTTAAAACGGACTTGCAGACTTGAAAACCCTTGCCTATTGTAGAGCGCGCCTCCTACTTCCACTGCTGAAAGAAAACCCATGATTTTGGACCCTGTTTTCATGCGAAAAGGCTAAAAGAAATGTTTCACGTTTGTTACACTCAAACAGTGTCTCCTCTCATATGCTGAACTGGTCGCATTGTGGATTTTGGTTAAAACATGATTTTGGACAATGTTCATGGAACTCAGTTTAAAACCTACTTGCAGACTTGAAAACCCTTGCCTATTGTAGAGCGCGCCTCCTACTTCCACTGCTGAACGAAAACCCATGATTTTGGACCCTGTTTTCATGCGAAAAGGCTAAAAGAAATGTTTCACGTTTGTTACACTCAAACAGTGTCTCCTCTCATATGCTGAACTGGTCGCATTGTGGATTTTGGTTAAAACATGATTTTGGACAATGTTCATGGAACTCAGTTTAAAACGGACTTGCAGACTTGAAAACCCTTGCCTATTGTAGAGCGCGCCTCCTACTTCCACTGCTGAACGAAAACCCATGATTTTGGACCCTGTTTTCATGCGAAAAGGCTAAAAGAAATGTTTCACGTTTGTTACACTCAAACAGTGTCTCCTCTCATATGCTAAACTGGTCGCATTGTGGATTTTGGTTAAAACATGATTTTGGACAATGTTCATGGAACTCAGTTTAAAACGGACTTGCAGACTTGAAAACCCTTGCCTATTGTAGAGCGTGCCTCCTACTTCCACTGCTGAACGAAAACCCATGATTTTGGACCCTGTTTTCATGCGAAAAGGCTAAAAGAAATGTTTCACGTTTGTTACACTCAAACAGTGTCTCTTCTCATATGCTGAACTGGTCGCATTGTGGATTTTGGTTAAAACATGATTTTGGACAATGTTCATGGAACTCAGTTTAAAACGGACTTGCAGACTTGAAAACCCTTGCCTATTGTAGAGCGCGCCTCCTACTTCCACTGCTGAACGAAAACCCATGATTTTGGACCCTGTTTTCATGCGAAAAGGCTAAAAGAAATGTTTCACGTTTGTTACACTCAAACAGTGTCTCCTCTCATATGCTGAACTGGTCGCATTGTGGATTTTGGTTAAAACATGATTTTGGACAATGTTCATGGAACTCAGTTTAAAACCTACTTGCAGACTTGAAAACCCTTGCCTATTGTAGAGCGCGCCTCCTACTTCCACTGCTGAACGAAAACCCATGATTTTGGACCCTGTTTTCATGCGAAAAGGCTAAAAGAAATGTTTCACGTTTGTTACACTCAAACAGTGTCTCCTCTCATATGCTGAACTGGTCGCATTGTGAATTTTGGTTAAAACATGATTTTGGACAATGTTCATGGAACTCAGTTTAAAACGGACTTGCAGACTTGAAAACCCTTGCCTATTGTAGAGCGCGCCTCCTACTTCCACTGCTGAACGAAAACCCATGATTTTGGACCCTGTTTTCATGCGAAAAGGCTAAAAGAAATGTTTCACGTTTGTTACACTCAAACAGTGTCTCCTCTCATATGCTGAACTGGTCGCATTGTGGATTTTGGTTAAAACATGATTTTGGACAATGTTCATGGAACTCAGTTTAAAACGGACTTGCAGACTTGAAAACCCTTGCCTATTGTAGAGCGTGCCTCCTACTTCCACTGCTGAACGAAAACCCATGATTTTGGACCCTGTTTTCATGCGAAAAGGCTAAAAGAAATGTTTCACGTTTGTTACACTCAAACAGTGTCTCTTCTCATATGCTGAACTGGTCGCATTGTGGATTTTGGTTAAAACATGATTTTGGACAATGTTCATGGAACTCAGTTTAAAACGGACTTGCAGACTTGAAAACCCTTGCCTATTGTAGAGCGCGCCTCCTACTTCCACTGCTGAACGAAAACCCATGATTTTGGACCCTGTTTTCATGCGAAAAGGCTAAAAGAAATGTTTCACGTTTGTTACACTCAAACAGTGTCTCCTCTCATATGCTGAACTGGTCGCATTGTGGATTTTGGTTAAAACATGATTTTGGACAATGTTCATGGAACTCAGTTTAAAACCTACTTGCAGACTTGAAAACCCTTGCCTATTGTAGAGCGCGCCTCCTACTTCCACTGCTGAACGAAAACCCATGATTTTGGACCCTGTTTTCATGCGAAAAGGCTAAAAGAAATGTTTCACGTTTGTTACACTCAGTGTCTCCTCTCATATGCTGAACTGGTCGCATTGTGGATTTTGGTTAAAACATGATTTTGGACAATGTTCATGGAACTCAGTTTAAAACGGACTTGCAGACTTGAAAACCCTTGCCTATTGTAGAGCGCGCCTCCTACTTCCACTGCTGAAAGAAAACCCATGATTTTGGACCCTGTTTTCATGCGAAAAGGCTAAAAGAAATGTTTCACGTTTGTTACACTCAAACAGTGTCTCCTCTCATATGCTGAACTGGTCGCATTGTGGATTTTGGTTAAAACATGATTTTGGACAATGTTCATGGAACTCAGTTTAAAACCTACTTGCAGACTTGAAAACCCTTGCCTATTGTAGAGCGCGCCTCCTACTTCCACTGCTGAACGAAAACCCATGATTTTGGACCCTGTTTTCATGCGAAAAGGCTAAAAGAAATGTTTCACGTTTGTTACACTCAAACAGTGTCTCCTCTCATATGCTGAACTGGTCGCATTGTGGATTTTGGTTAAAACATGATTTTGGACAATGTTCATGGAACTCAGTTTAAAACGGACTTGCAGACTTGAAAACCCTTGCCTATTGTAGAGCGCGCCTCCTACTTCCACTGCTGAACGAAAACCCATGATTTTGGACCCTGTTTTCATGCGAAAAGGCTAAAAGAAATGTTTCACGTTTGTTACACTCAAACAGTGTCTCCTCTCATATGCTGAACTGGTCGCATTGTGGATTTTGGTTAAAACATGATTTTGGACAATGTTCATGGAACTCAGTTTAAAACGGACTTGCAGACTTGAAAACCCTTGCCTATTGTAGAGCGTGCCTCCTACTTCCACTGCTGAACGAAAACCCATGATTTTGGACCCTGTTTTCATGCGAAAAGGCTAAAAGAAATGTTTCACGTTTGTTACACTCAAACAGTGTCTCTTCTCATATGCTGAACTGGTCGCATTGTGGATTTTGGTTAAAACATGATTTTGGACAATGTTCATGGAACTCAGTTTAAAACGGACTTGCAGACTTGAAAACCCTTGCCTATTGTAGAGCGCGCCTCCTACTTCCACTGCTGAACGAAAACCCATGATTTTGGACCCTGTTTTCATGCGAAAAGGCTAAAAGAAATGTTTCACGTTTGTTACACTCAAACAGTGTCTCCTCTCATATGCTGAACTGGTCGCATTGTGGATTTTGGTTAAAACATGATTTTGGACAATGTTCATGGAACCCAGTTTAAAACGGACTTGCAGACTTGAAAACCCTTGCCTATTGTAGAGCGCGCCTCCTACTTCCACTGCTGAACGAAAACCCATGATTTTGGACCCTGTTTTCATGCGAAAAGGCTAAAAGAAATGTTTCACGTTTGTTACACTCAAACAGTGTCTCCTCTCATATGCTGAACTGGTCGCATTGTGGATTTTGGTTAAAACATGATTTTGGACAATGTTCATGGAACTCAGTTTAAAACCTACTTGCAGACTTGAAAACCCTTGCCTATTGTAGAGCGCGCCTCCTACTTCCACTGCTGAACGAAAACCCATGATTTTGGACCCTGTTTTCATGCGAAAAGGCTAAAAGAAATGTTTCACGTTTGTTACACTCAAACAGTGTCTCCTCTCATATGCTGAACTGGTCGCATTGTGGATTTTGGTTAAAACATGATTTTGGACAATGTTCATGGAACTCAGTTTAAAACGGACTTGCAGACTTGAAAACCCTTGCCTATTGTAGAGCGCGCCTCCTACTTCCACTGCTGAACGAAAACCCATGATTTTGGACCCTGTTTTCATGCGAAAAGGCTAAAAGAAATGTTTCACGTTTGTTACACTCAAACAGTGTCTCCTCTCATATGCTGAACTGGTCGCATTGTGAATTTTGGTTAAAACATGATTTTGGACAATGTTCATGGAACTCAGTTTAAAACGGACTTGCAGACTTGAAAACCCTTGCCTATTGTAGAGCGCGCCTCCTACTTCCACTGCTGAACGAAAACCCATGATTTTGGACCCTGTTTTCATGCGAAAAGGCTAAAAGAAATGTTTCACGTTTGTTACACTCAAACAGTGTCTCTTCTCATATGCTGAACTGGTCGCATTGTGGATTTTGGTTAAAACATGATTTTGGACAATGTTCATGGAACTCAGCTTAAAACGTACTTGCAGACTTGAAAACCCTTGCCTATTGTAGAGCGCGCCTCCTACTTCCACTGCTGAACGAAAACCCATGATTTTGGACCCTGTTTTCATGCGAAAAGGCTAAAAGAAATGTTTCACGTTTGTTACACTCAAACAGTGTCTCCTCTCATATGCTGAACTGGTCGCATTGTGGATTTTGGTTAAAACATGATTTTGGACAATGTTCATGGAACTCAGTTTAAAACGGACTTGCAGACTTGAAAACCCTTGCCTATTGTAGAGCGCGCCTCCTACTTCCACTGCTGAACGAAAACCCATGATTTTGGACCCTGTTTTCATGCGAAAAGGCTAAAAGAAATGTTTCACGTTTGTTACACTCAAACAGTGTCTCCTCTCATATGCTGAACTGGTCGCATTGTGGATTTTGGTTAAAACATGATTTTGGACAATGTTCATGGAACTCAGCTTAAAACGTACTTGCAGACTTGAAAACCCTTGCCTATTGTAGAGCGCGCCTCCTACTTCCACTGCTGAACGAAAACCCATGATTTTGGACCCTGTTTTCATGCGAAAAGGCTAAAAGAAATGTTTCACGTTTGTTACACTCAAACAGTGTCTCTTCTCATATGCTGAACTGGTCGCATTGTGGATTTTGGTTAAAACATGATTTTGGACAATGTTCATGGAACTCAGTTTAAAACGGACTTGCAGACTTGAAAACCCTTGCCTATTGTAGAGCGCGCCTCCTACTTCCACTGCTGAACGAAAACCCATGATTTTGGACCCTGTTTTCATGCGAAAAGGCTAAAAGAAATGTTTCACGTTTGTTACACTCAAACAGTGTCTCCTCTCATATGCTGAACTGGTCGCATTGTGGATTTTGGTTAAAACATGATTTTGGACAATGTTCATGGAACTCAGTTTAAAACCTACTTGCAGACTTGAAAACCCTTGCCTATTGTAGAGCGCGCCTCCTACTTCCACTGCTGAACGAAAACCCATGATTTTGGACCCTGTTTTCATGCGAAAAGGCTAAAAGAAATGTTTCACGTTTGTTACACTCAAACAGTGTCTCCTCTCATATGCTGAACTGGTCGCATTGTGGATTTTGGTTAAAACATGATTTTGGACAATGTTCATGGAACTCAGTTTAAAACGGACTTGCAGACTTGAAAACCCTTGCCTATTGTAGAGCGCGCCTCCTACTTCGACTGCTGAACGAAAACCCATGATTTTGGACCCTGTTTTCATGCGAAAAGGCTAAAAGAAATGTTTCACGTTTGTTACACTCAAACAGTGTCTCCTCTCATATGCTGAACTGGTCGCATTGTGGAGTTTGGTTAAAACATGATTTTGGACAATGTTCATGGAACTCAGTTTAAAACGGACTTGCAGACTTGAAAACCCTTGCCTATTGTAGAGCGCGCCTCCTACTTCCACTGCTGAACGAAAACCCATGATTTTGGACCCTGTTTTCATGCGAAAAGGCTAAAAGAAATGTTTCACGTTTGTTACACTCAAACAGTGTCTCTTCTCATATGCTGAACTGGTCGCATTGTGGATTTTGGTTAAAACATGATTTTGGACAATGTTCATGGAACTCAGCTTAAAACGTACTTGCAGACTTGAAAACCCTTGCCTATTGTAGAGCGCGCCTCCTACTTCCACTGCTGAACGAAAACCCATGATTTTGGACCCTGTTTTCATGCGAAAAGGCTAAAAGAAATGTTTCACGTTTGTTACACTCAAACAGTGTCTCCTCTCATATGCTGAACTGGTCGCATTGTGGATTTTGGTTAAAACATGATTTTGGACAATGTTCATGGAACTCAGTTTAAAACGGACTTGCAGACTTGAAAACCCTTGCCTATTGTAGAGCGCGCCTCCTACTTCCACTGCTGAACGAAAACCCATGATTTTGGACCCTGTTTTCATGCGAAAAGGCTAAAAGAAATGTTTCACGTTTGTTACACTCAAACAGTGTCTCCTCTCATATGCTGAACTGGTCGCATTGTGGATTTTGGTTAAAACATGATTTTGGACAATGTTCATGGAACTCAGTTTAAAACCTACTTGCAGACTTGAAAACCCTTGCCTATTGTAGAGCGCGCCTCCTACTTCCACTGCTGAACGAAAACCCATGATTTTGGACCCTGTTTTCATGCGAAAAGGCTAAAAGAAATGTTTCACGTTTGTTACACTCAAACAGTGTCTCCTCTCATATGCTGAACTGGTCGCATTGTGGATTTTGGTTAAAACATGATTTTGGACAATGTTCATGGAACTCAGTTTAAAACGGACTTGCAGACTTGAAAACCCTTGCCTATTGTAGAGCGCGCCTCCTACTTCCACTGCTGAACGAAAACCCATGATTTTGGACCCTGTTTTCATGCGAAAAGGCTAAAAGAAATGTTTCACGTTTGTTACACTCAAACAGTGTCTCCTCTCATATGCTGAACTGGTCGCATTGTGGAGTTTGGTTAAAACATGATTTTGGACAATGTTCATGGAACTCAGTTTAAAACGGACTTGCAGACTTGAAAACCCTTGCCTATTGTAGAGCGCGCCTCCTACTTCCACTGCTGAACGAAAACCCATGATTTTGGACCCTGTTTTCATGCGAAAAGGCTAAAAGAAATGTTTCACGTTTGTTACACTCAAACAGTGTCTCTTCTCATATGCTGAACTGGTCGCATTGTGGATTTTGGTTAAAACATGATTTTGGACAATGTTCATGGAACTCAGCTTAAAACGTACTTGCAGACTTGAAAACCCTTGCCTATTGTAGAGCGCGCCTCCTACTTCCACTGCTGAACGAAAACCCATGATTTTGGACCCTGTTTTCATGCGAAAAGGCTAAAAGAAATGTTTCACGTTTGTTACACTCAAACAGTGTCTCCTCTCATATGCTGAACTGGTCGCATTGTGGATTTTGGTTAAAACATGATTTTGGACAATGTTCATGGAACTCAGTTTAAAACGGACTTGCAGACTTGAAAACCCTTGCCTATTGTAGAGCGCGCCTCCTACTTCCACTGCTGAACGAAAACCCATGATTTTGGACCCTGTTTTCATGCGAAAAGGCTAAAAGAAATGTTTCACGTTTGTTACACTCAAACAGTGTCTCCTCTCATATGCTGAACTGGTCGCATTGTGGATTTTGGTTAAAACATGATTTTGGACAATGTTCATGGAACTCAGTTTAAAACCTACTTGCAGACTTGAAAACCCTTGCCTATTGTAGAGCGCGCCTCCTACTTCCACTGCTGAACGAAAACCCATGATTTTGGACCCTGTTTTCATGCGAAAAGGCTAAAAGAAATGTTTCACGTTTGTTACACTCAAACAGTGTCTCCTCTCATATGCTGAACTGGTCGCATTGTGGATTTTGGTTAAAACATGATTTTGGACAATGTTCATGGAACTCAGTTTAAAACGGACTTGCAGACTTGAAAACCCTTGCCTATTGTAGAGCGCGCCTCCTACTTCCACTGCTGAACGAAAACCCATGATTTTGGACCCTGTTTTCATGCGAAAAGGCTAAAAGAAATGTTTCACGTTTGTTACACTCAAACAGTGTCTCCTCTCATATGCTGAACTGGTCGCATTGTGGAGTTTGGTTAAAACATGATTTTGGACAATGTTCATGGAACTCAGTTTAAAACGGACTTGCAGACTTGAAAACCCTTGCCTATTGTAGAGCGCGCCTCCTACTTCCACTGCTGAACGAAAACCCATGATTTTGGACCCTGTTTTCATGCGAAAAGGCTAAAAGAAATGTTTCACGTTTGTTACACTCAAACAGTGTCTCTTCTCATATGCTGAACTGGTCGCATTGTGGATTTTGGTTAAAACATGATTTTGGACAATGTTCATGGAACTCAGCTTAAAACGTACTTGCAGACTTGAAAACCCTTGCCTATTGTAGAGCGCGCCTCCTACTTCCACTGCTGAACGAAAACCCATGATTTTGGACCCTGTTTTCATGCGAAAAGGCTAAAAGAAATGTTTCACGTTTGTTACACTCAAACAGTGTCTCCTCTCATATGCTGAACTGGTCGCATTGTGGATTTTGGTTAAAACATGATTTTGGACAATGTTCATGGAACTCAGTTTAAAACGGACTTGCAGACTTGAAAACCCTTGCCTATTGTAGAGCGCGCCTCCTACTTCCACTGCTGAACGAAAACCCATGATTTTGGACCCTGTTTTCATGCGAAAAGGCTAAAAGAAATGTTTCACGTTTGTTACACTCAAACAGTGTCTCCTCTCATATGCTGAACTGGTCGCATTGTGGATTTTGGTTAAAACATGATTTTGGACAATGTTCATGGAACTCAGCTTAAAACGTACTTGCAGACTTGAAAACCCTTGCCTATTGTAGAGCGCGCCTCCTACTTCCACTGCTGAACGAAAACCCATGATTTTGGACCCTGTTTTCATGCGAAAAGGCTAAAAGAAATGTTTCACGTTTGTTACACTCAAACAGTGTCTCTTCTCATATGCTGAACTGGTCGCATTGTGGATTTTGGTTAAAACATGATTTTGGACAATGTTCATGGAACTCAGTTTAAAACGGACTTGCAGACTTGAAAACCCTTGCCTATTGTAGAGCGCGCCTCCTACTTCCACTGCTGAACGAAAACCCATGATTTTGGACCCTGTTTTCATGCGAAAAGGCTAAAAGAAATGTTTCACGTTTGTTACACTCAAACAGTGTCTCTTCTCATATGCTGAACTGGTCGCATTGTGGATTTTGGTTAAAACATGATTTTGGACAATGTTCATGGAACTCAGCTTAAAACGTACTTGCAGACTTGAAAACCCTTGCCTATTGTAGAGCGCGCCTCCTACTTCCACTGCTGAACGAAAACCCATGATTTTGGACCCTGTTTTCATGCGAAAAGGCTAAAAGAAATGTTTCACGTTTGTTACACTCAAACAGTGTCTCCTCTCATATGCTGAACTGGTCGCATTGTGGATTTTGGTTAAAACATGATTTTGGACAATGTTCATGGAACTCAGTTTAAAACGGACTTGCAGACTTGAAAACCCTTGCCTATTGTAGAGCGCGCCTCCTACTTCCACTGCTGAACGAAAACCCATGATTTTGGACCCTGTTTTCATGCGAAAAGGCTAAAAGAAATGTTTCACGTTTGTTACACTCAAACAGTGTCTCCTCTCATATGCTGAACTGGTCGCATTGTGGATTTTGGTTAAAACATGATTTTGGACAATGTTCATGGAACTCAGCTTAAAACGTACTTGCAGACTTGAAAACCCTTGCCTATTGTAGAGCGCGCCTCCTACTTCCACTGCTGAACGAAAACCCATGATTTTGGACCCTGTTTTCATGCGAAAAGGCTAAAAGAAATGTTTCACGTTTGTTACACTCAAACAGTGTCTCTTCTCATATGCTGAACTGGTCGCATTGTGGATTTTGGTTAAAACATGATTTTGGACAATGTTCATGGAACTCAGTTTAAAACGGACTTGCAGACTTGAAAACCCTTGCCTATTGTAGAGCGCGCCTCCTACTTCCACTGCTGAACGAAAACCCATGATTTTGGACCCTGTTTTCATGCGAAAAGGCTAAAAGAAATGTTTCACGTTTGTTACACTCAAACAGTGTCTCCTCTCATATGCTGAACTGGTCGCATTGTGGATTTTGGTTAAAACATGATTTTGGACAATGTTCATGGAACTCAGTTTAAAACCTACTTGCAGACTTGAAAACCCTTGCCTATTGTAGAGCGCGCCTCCTACTTCCACTGCTGAACGAAAACCCATGATTTTGGACCCTGTTTTCATGCGAAAAGGCTAAAAGAAATGTTTCACGTTTGTTACACTCAAACAGTGTCTCCTCTCATATGCTGAACTGGTCGCATTGTGGAGTTTGGTTAAAACATGATTTTGGACAATGTTCATGGAACTCAGTTTAAAACGGACTTGCAGACTTGAAAACCCTTGCCTATTGTAGAGCGCGCCTCCTACTTCCACTGCTGAACGAAAACCCATGATTTTGGACCCTGTTTTCATGCGAAAAGGCTAAAAGAAATGTTTCACGTTTGTTACACTCAAACAGTGTCTCCTCTCATATGCTGAACTGGTCGCATTGTGGATTTTGGTTAAAACATGATTTTGGACAATGTTCATGGAACTCAGTTTAAAACGGACTTGCAGACTTGAAAACCCTTGCCTATTGTAGAGCGCGCCTCCTACTTCCACTGCTGAACGAAAACCCATGATTTTGGACCCTGTTTTCATGCGAAAAGGCTAAAAGAAATGTTTCACGTTTGTTACACTCAAACAGTGTCTCCTCTCATATGCTGAACTGGTCGCATTGTGGATTTTGGTTAAAACATGATTTTGGACAATGTTCATGGAACTCAGTTTAAAACGGACTTGCAGACTTGAAAACCCTTGCCTATTGTAGAGCGCGCCTCCTACTTCCACTGCTGAACGAAAACCCATGATTTTGGACCCTGTTTTCATGCGAAAAGGCTAAAAGAAATGTTTCACGTTTGTTACACTCAAACAGTGTCTCCTCTCATATGCTGAACTGGTCGCATTGTGGATTTTGGTTAAAACATGATTTTGGACAATGTTCATGGAACTCAGTTTAAAACGGACTTGCAGACTTGAAAACCCTTGCCTATTGTAGAGCGCGCCTCCTACTTCCACTGCTGAACGAAAACCCATGATTTTGGACCCTGTTTTCATGCGAAAAGGCTAAAAGAAATGTTTCACGTTTGTTACACTCAAACAGTGTCTCCTCTCATATGCTGAACTGGTCGCATTGTGGATTTTGGTTAAAACATGATTTTGGACAATGTTCATGGAACTCAGTTTAAAACGGACTTGCAGACTTGAAAACCCTTGCCTATTGTAGAGCGCGCCTCCTACTTCCACTGCTGAACGAAAACCCATGATTTTGGACCCTGTTTTCATGCGAAAAGGCTAAAAGAAATGTTTCACGTTTGTTACACTCAAACAGTGTCTCCTCTCATATGCTGAACTGGTCGCATTGTGGATTTTGGTTAAAACATGATTTTGGACAATGTTCATGGAACTCAGCTTAAAACGTACTTGCAGACTTGAAAACCCTTGCCTATTGTAGAGCGCGCCTCCTACTTCCACTGCTGAACGAAAACCCATGATTTTGGACCCTGTTTTCATGCGAAAAGGCTAAAAGAAATGTTTCACGTTTGTTACACTCAAACAGTGTCTCTTCTCATATGCTGAACTGGTCGCATTGTGGATTTTGGTTAAAACATGATTTTGGACAATGTTCATGGAACTCAGTTTAAAACGGACTTGCAGACTTGAAAACCCTTGCCTATTGTAGAGCGCGCCTCCTACTTCCACTGCTGAACGAAAACCCATGATTTTGGACCCTGTTTTCATGCGAAAAGGCTAAAAGAAATGTTTCACGTTTGTTACACTCAAACAGTGTCTCTTCTCATATGCTGAACTGGTCGCATTGTGGATTTTGGTTAAAACATGATTTTGGACAATGTTCATGGAACTCAGCTTAAAACGTACTTGCAGACTTGAAAACCCTTGCCTATTGTAGAGCGCGCCTCCTACTTCCACTGCTGAACGAAAACCCATGATTTTGGACCCTGTTTTCATGCGAAAAGGCTAAAAGAAATGTTTCACGTTTGTTACACTCAAACAGTGTCTCCTCTCATATGCTGAACTGGTCGCATTGTGGATTTTGGTTAAAACATGATTTTGGACAATGTTCATGGAACTCAGTTTAAAACGGACTTGCAGACTTGAAAACCCTTGCCTATTGTAGAGCGCGCCTCCTACTTCCACTGCTGAACGAAAACCCATGATTTTGGACCCTGTTTTCATGCGAAAAGGCTAAAAGAAATGTTTCACGTTTGTTACACTCAAACAGTGTCTCCTCTCATATGCTGAACTGGTCGCATTGTGGATTTTGGTTAAAACATGATTTTGGACAATGTTCATGGAACTCAGCTTAAAACGTACTTGCAGACTTGAAAACCCTTGCCTATTGTAGAGCGCGCCTCCTACTTCCACTGCTGAACGAAAACCCATGATTTTGGACCCTGTTTTCATGCGAAAAGGCTAAAAGAAATGTTTCACGTTTGTTACACTCAAACAGTGTCTCTTCTCATATGCTGAACTGGTCGCATTGTGGATTTTGGTTAAAACATGATTTTGGACAATGTTCATGGAACTCAGTTTAAAACGGACTTGCAGACTTGAAAACCCTTGCCTATTGTAGAGCGCGCCTCCTACTTCCACTGCTGAACGAAAACCCATGATTTTGGACCCTGTTTTCATGCGAAAAGGCTAAAAGAAATGTTTCACGTTTGTTACACTCAAACAGTGTCTCCTCTCATATGCTGAACTGGTCGCATTGTGGATTTTGGTTAAAACATGATTTTGGACAATGTTCATGGAACTCAGTTTAAAACCTACTTGCAGACTTGAAAACCCTTGCCTATTGTAGAGCGCGCCTCCTACTTCCACTGCTGAACGAAAACCCATGATTTTGGACCCTGTTTTCATGCGAAAAGGCTAAAAGAAATGTTTCACGTTTGTTACACTCAAACAGTGTCTCCTCTCATATGCTGAACTGGTCGCATTGTGGAGTTTGGTTAAAACATGATTTTGGACAATGTTCATGGAACTCAGTTTAAAACGGACTTGCAGACTTGAAAACCCTTGCCTATTGTAGAGCGCGCCTCCTACTTCCACTGCTGAACGAAAACCCATGATTTTGGACCCTGTTTTCATGCGAAAAGGCTAAAAGAAATGTTTCACGTTTGTTACACTCAAACAGTGTCTCCTCTCATATGCTGAACTGGTCGCATTGTGGATTTTGGTTAAAACATGATTTTGGACAATGTTCATGGAACTCAGTTTAAAACGGACTTGCAGACTTGAAAACCCTTGCCTATTGTAGAGCGCGCCTCCTACTTCCACTGCTGAACGAAAACCCATGATTTTGGACCCTGTTTTCATGCGAAAAGGCTAAAAGAAATGTTTCACGTTTGTTACACTCAAACAGTGTCTCCTCTCATATGCTGAACTGGTCGCATTGTGGATTTTGGTTAAAACATGATTTTGGACAATGTTCATGGAACTCAGTTTAAAACGTACTTGCAGACTTGAAAACCCTTGCCTATTGTAGAGCGCGCCTCCTACTTCCACTGCTGAACGAAAACCCATGATTTTGGACCCTGTTTTCATGCGAAAAGGCTAAAAGAAATGTTTCACGTTTGTTACACTCAAACAGTGTCTCTTCTCATATGCTGAACTGGTCGCATTGTGGATTTTGGTTAAAACATGATTTTGGACAATGTTCATGGAACTCAGTTTAAAACGGACTTGCAGACTTGAAAACCCTTGCCTATTGTAGAGCGCGCCTCCTACTTCCACTGCTGAACGAAAACCCATGATTTTGGACCCTGTTTTCATGCGAAAAGGCTAAAAGAAATGTTTCACGTTTGTTACACTCAAACAGTGTCTCCTCTCATATGCTGAACTGGTCGCATTGTGGATTTTGGTTAAAACATGATTTTGGACAATGTTCATGGAACTCAGTTTAAAACCTACTTGCAGACTTGAAAACCCTTGCCTATTGTAGAGCGCGCCTCCTACTTCCACTGCTGAACGAAAACCCATGATTTTGGACCCTGTTTTCATGCGAAAAGGCTAAAAGAAATGTTTCACGTTTGTTACACTCAAACAGTGTCTCCTCTCATATGCTGAACTGGTCGCATTGTGGAGTTTGGTTAAAACATGATTTTGGACAATGTTCATGGAACTCAGTTTAAAACGGACTTGCAGACTTGAAAACCCTTGCCTATTGTAGAGCGCGCCTCCTACTTCCACTGCTGAACGAAAACCCATGATTTTGGACCCTGTTTTCATGCGAAAAGGCTAAAAGAAATGTTTCACGTTTGTTACACTCAAACAGTGTCTCCTCTCATATGCTGAACTGGTCGCATTGTGGATTTTGGTTAAAACATGATTTTGGACAATGTTCATGGAACTCAGTTTAAAACGGACTTGCAGACTTGAAAACCCTTGCCTATTGTAGAGCGCGCCTCCTACTTCCACTGCTGAACGAAAACCCATGATTTTGGACCCTGTTTTCATGCGAAAAGGCTAAAAGAAATGTTTCACGTTTGTTACACTCAAACAGTGTCTCCTCTCATATGCTGAACTGGTCGCATTGTGGATTTTGGTTAAAACATGATTTTGGACAATGTTCATGGAACTCAGTTTAAAACGGACTTGCAGACTTGAAAACCCTTGCCTATTGTAGAGCGCGCCTCCTACTTCCACTGCTGAACGAAAACCCATGATTTTGGACCCTGTTTTCATGCGAAAAGGCTAAAAGAAATGTTTCACGTTTGTTACACTCAAACAGTGTCTCCTCTCATATGCTGAACTGGTCGCATTGTGGATTTTGGTTAAAACATGATTTTGGACAATGTTCATGGAACTCAGTTTAAAACCTACTTGCAGACTTGAAAACCCTTGCCTATTGTAGAGCGCGCCTCCTACTTCCACTGCTGAACGAAAACCCATGATTTTGGACCCTGTTTTCATGCGAAAAGGCTAAAAGAAATGTTTCACGTTTGTTACACTCAAACAGTGTCTCCTCTCATATGCTGAACTGGTCGCATTGTGGATTTTGGTTAAAACATGATTTTGGACAATGTTCATGGAACTCAGTTTAAAACGGACTTGCAGACTTGAAAACCCTTGCCTATTGTAGAGCGCGCCTCCTACTTCCACTGCTGAACGAAAACCCATGATTTTGGACCCTGTTTTCATGCGAAAAGGCTAAAAGAAATGTTTCACGTTTGTTACACTCAAACAGTGTCTCCTCTCATATGCTGAACTGGTCGCATTGTGGAGTTTGGTTAAAACATGATTTTGGACAATGTTCATGGAACTCAGTTTAAAACGGACTTGCAGACTTGAAAACCCTTGCCTATTGTAGAGCGCGCCTCCTACTTCCACTGCTGAACGAAAACCCATGATTTTGGACCCTGTTTTCATGCGAAAAGGCTAAAAGAAATGTTTCACGTTTGTTACACTCAAACAGTGTCTCTTCTCATATGCTGAACTGGTCGCATTGTGGATTTTGGTTAAAACATGATTTTGGACAATGTTCATGGAACTCAGCTTAAAACGTACTTGCAGACTTGAAAACCCTTGCCTATTGTAGAGCGCGCCTCCTACTTCCACTGCTGAACGAAAACCCATGATTTTGGACCCTGTTTTCATGCGAAAAGGCTAAAAGAAATGTTTCACGTTTGTTACTCTCAAACAGTGTCTCCTCTCATATGCTGAACTGGTCGCATTGTGGATTTTGGTTAAAACATGATTTTGGACAATGTTCATGGAACTCAGTTTAAAACGGACTTGCAGACTTGAAAACCCTTGCCTATTGTAGAGCGCGCCTCCTACTTCCACTGCTGAACGAAAACCCATGATTTTGGACCCTGTTTTCATGCGAAAAGGCTAAAAGAAATGTTTCACGTTTGTTACACTCAAACAGTGTCTCCTCTCATATGCTGAACTGGTCGCATTGTGGAT
Source organism: Coregonus lavaretus (assembly GCF_964263955.1). Taxonomy (NCBI): domain Eukaryota; kingdom Metazoa; phylum Chordata; class Actinopteri; order Salmoniformes; family Salmonidae; genus Coregonus; species Coregonus lavaretus. Next base: position 33,802 of record NW_028157538.1, read on the forward strand.
TTTGGTTAAAACATGATTTTGGACAATGTTCATGGAACTCAGCTTAAAACGTACTTGCAGACTTGAAAACCCTTGCCTATTGTAGAGCGCGCCTCCTACTTCCACTGCTGAACGAAAACCCATGATTTTGGACCCTGTTTTCATGCGAAAAGGCTAAAAGAAATGTTTCACGTTTGTTACACTCAAACAGTGTCTCTTCTCATATGCTGAACTGGTCGCATTGTGGATTTTGGTTAAAACATGATTTTGGACAATGTTCATGGAACTCAGTTTAAAACGGACTTGCAGACTTGAAAACCCTTGCCTATTGTAGAGCGCGCCTCCTACTTCCACTGCTGAACGAAAACCCATGATTTTGGACCCTGTTTTCATGCGAAAAGGCTAAAAGAAATGTTTCACGTTTGTTACACTCAAACAGTGTCTCCTCTCATATGCTGAACTGGTCGCATTGTGGATTTTGGTTAAAACATGATTTTGGACAATGTTCATGGAACTCAGTTTAAAACCTACTTGCAGACTTGAAAACCCTTGCCTATTGTAGAGCGCGCCTCCTACTTCCACTGCTGAACGAAAACCCATGATTTTGGACCCTGTTTTCATGCGAAAAGGCTAAAAGAAATGTTTCACGTTTGTTACACTCAAACAGTGTCTCCTCTCATATGCTGAACTGGTCGCATTGTGGAGTTTGGTTAAAACATGATTTTGGACAATGTTCATGGAACTCAGTTTAAAACGGACTTGCAGACTTGAAAACCCTTGCCTATTGTAGAGCGCGCCTCCTACTTCCACTGCTGAACGAAAACCCATGATTTTGGACCCTGTTTTCATGCGAAAAGGCTAAAAGAAATGTTTCACGTTTGTTACACTCAAACAGTGTCTCCTCTCATATGCTGAACTGGTCGCATTGTGGATTTTGGTTAAAACATGATTTTGGACAATGTTCATGGAACTCAGTTTAAAACCTACTTGCAGACTTGAAAACCCTTGCCTATTGTAGAGCGCGCCTCCTACTTCCACTGCTGAACGAAAACCCATGATTTTGGACCCTGTTTTCATGCGAAAAGGCTAAAAGAAATGTTTCACGTTTGTTACACTCAAACAGTGTCTCCTCTCATATGCTGAACTGGTCGCATTGTGGATTTTGGTTAAAACATGATTTTGGACAATGTTCATGGAACTCAGTTTAAAACGGACTTGCAGACTTGAAAACCCTTGCCTATTGTAGAGCGCGCCTCCTACTTCCACTGCTGAACGAAAACCCATGATTTTGGACCCTGTTTTCATGCGAAAAGGCTAAAAGAAATGTTTCACGTTTGTTACACTCAAACAGTGTCTCCTCTCATATGCTGAACTGGTCGCATTGTGGAGTTTGGTTAAAACATGATTTTGGACAATGTTCATGGAACTCAGTTTAAAACGGACTTGCAGACTTGAAAACCCTTGCCTATTGTAGAGCGCGCCTCCTACTTCCACTGCTGAACGAAAACCCATGATTTTGGACCCTGTTTTCATGCGAAAAGGCTAAAAGAAATGTTTCACGTTTGTTACACTCAAACAGTGTCTCTTCTCATATGCTGAACTGGTCGCATTGTGGATTTTGGTTAAAACATGATTTTGGACAATGTTCATGGAACTCAGCTTAAAACGTACTTGCAGACTTGAAAACCCTTGCCTATTGTAGAGCGCGCCTCCTACTTCCACTGCTGAACGAAAACCCATGATTTTGGACCCTGTTTTCATGCGAAAAGGCTAAAAGAAATGTTTCACGTTTGTTACTCTCAAACAGTGTCTCCTCTCATATGCTGAACTGGTCGCATTGTGGATTTTGGTTAAAACATGATTTTGGACAATGTTCATGGAACTCAGTTTAAAACGGACTTGCAGACTTGAAAACCCTTGCCTATTGTAGAGCGCGCCTCCTACTTCCACTGCTGAACGAAAACCCATGATTTTGGACCCTGTTTTCATGCGAAAAGGCTAAAAGAAATGTTTCACGTTTGTTACACTCAAACAGTGTCTCCTCTCATATGCTGAACTGGTCGCATTGTGGATTTTGGTTAAAACATGATTTTGGACAATGTTCATGGAACTCAGCTTAAAACGTACTTGCAGACTTGAAAACCCTTGCCTATTGTAGAGCGCGCCTCCTACTTCCACTGCTGAACGAAAACCCATGATTTTGGACCCTGTTTTCATGCGAAAAGGCTAAAAGAAATGTTTCACGTTTGTTACACTCAAACAGTGTCTCTTCTCATATGCTGAACTGGTCGCATTGTGGATTTTGGTTAAAACATGATTTTGGACAATGTTCATGGAACTCAGTTTAAAACGGACTTGCAGACTTGAAAACCCTTGCCTATTGTAGAGCGCGCCTCCTACTTCCACTGCTGAACGAAAACCCATGATTTTGGACCCTGTTTTCATGCGAAAAGGCTAAAAGAAATGTTTCACGTTTGTTACACTCAAACAGTGTCTCCTCTCATATGCTGAACTGGTCGCATTGTGGATTTTGGTTAAAACATGATTTTGGACAATGTTCATGGAACTCAGTTTAAAACCTACTTGCAGACTTGAAAACCCTTGCCTATTGTAGAGCGCGCCTCCTACTTCCACTGCTGAACGAAAACCCATGATTTTGGACCCTGTTTTCATGCGAAAAGGCTAAAAGAAATGTTTCACGTTTGTTACACTCAAACAGTGTCTCCTCTCATATGCTGAACTGGTCGCATTGTGGAGTTTGGTTAAAACATGATTTTGGACAATGTTCATGGAACTCAGTTTAAAACGGACTTGCAGACTTGAAAACCCTTGCCTATTGTAGAGCGCGCCTCCTACTTCCACTGCTGAACGAAAACCCATGATTTTGGACCCTGTTTTCATGCGAAAAGGCTAAAAGAAATGTTTCACGTTTGTTACACTCAAACAGTGTCTCCTCTCATATGCTGAACTGGTCGCATTGTGGATTTTGGTTAAAACATGATTTTGGACAATGTTCATGGAACTCAGTTTAAAACGGACTTGCAGACTTGAAAACCCTTGCCTATTGTAGAGCGCGCCTCCTACTTCCACTGCTGAACGAAAACCCATGATTCTGGACCCTGTTTTCATGCGAAAAGGCTAAAAGAAATGTTTCACGTTTGTTACACTCAAACAGTGTCTCCTCTCATATGCTGAACTGGTCGCATTGTGGATTTTGGTTAAAACATGATTTTGGACAATGTTCATGGAACTCAGTTTAAAACGGACTTGCAGACTTGAAAACCCTTGCCTATTGTAGAGCGCGCCTCCTACTTCCACTGCTGAACGAAAACCCATGATTTTGGACCCTGTTTTCATGCGAAAAGGCTAAAAGAAATGTTTCACGTTTGTTACACTCAAACAGTGTCTCCTCTCATATGCTGAACTGGTCGCATTGTGGATTTTGGTTAAAACATGATTTTGGACAATGTTCATGGAACTCAGTTTAAAACGGACTTGCAGACTTGAAAACCCTTGCCTATTGTAGAGCGCGCCTCCTACTTCCACTGCTGAACGAAAACCCATGATTTTGGACCCTGTTTTCATGCGAAAAGGCTAAAAGAAATGTTTCACGTTTGTTACACTCAAACAGTGTCTCCTCTCATATGCTGAACTGGTCGCATTGTGGATTTTGGTTAAAACATGATTTTGGACAATGTTCATGGAACTCAGTTTAAAACGGACTTGCAGACTTGAAAACCCTTGCCTATTGTAGAGCGCGCCTCCTACTTCCACTGCTGAACGAAAACCCATGATTTTGGACCCTGTTTTCATGCGAAAAGGCTAAAAGAAATGTTTCACGTTTGTTACACTCAAACAGTGTCTCCTCTCATATGCTGAACTGGTCGCATTGTGGATTTTGGTTAAAACATGATTTTGGACAATGTTCATGGAACTCAGTTTAAAACGGACTTGCAGACTTGAAAACCCTTGCCTATTGTAGAGCGTGCCTCCTACTTCCACTGCTGAACGAAAACCCATGATTTTGGACCCTGTTTTCATGCGAAAAGGCTAAAAGAAATGTTTCACGTTTGTTACACTCAAACAGTGTCTCTTCTCATATGCTGAACTGGTCGCATTGTGGATTTTGGTTAAAACATGATTTTGGACAATGTTCATGGAACTCAGTTTAAAACGGACTTGCAGACTTGAAAACCCTTGCCTATTGTAGAGCGCGCCTCCTACTTCCACTGCTGAACGAAAACCCATGATTTTGGACCCTGTTTTCATGCGAAAAGGCTAAAAGAAATGTTTCACGTTTGTTACACTCAAACAGTGTCTCCTCTCATATGCTGAACTGGTCGCATTGTGGATTTTGGTTAAAACATGATTTTGGACAATGTTCATGGAACTCAGCTTAAAACGTACTTGCAGACTTGAAAACCCTTGCCTATTGTAGAGCGCGCCTCCTACTTCCACTGCTGAACGAAAACCCATGATTTTGGACCCTGTTTTCATGCGAAAAGGCTAAAAGAAATGTTTCACGTTTGTTACACTCAAACAGTGTCTCTTCTCATATGCTGAACTGGTCGCATTGTGGATTTTGGTTAAAACATGATTTTGGACAATGTTCATGGAACTCAGTTTAAAACCTACTTGCAGACTTGAAAACCCTTGCCTATTGTAGAGCGCGCCTCCTACTTCCACTGCTGAACGAAAACCCATGATTTTGGACCCTGTTTTCATGCGAAAAGGCTAAAAGAAATGTTTCACGTTTGTTACACTCAAACAGTGTCTCCTCTCATATGCTGAACTGGTCGCATTGTGGAGTTTGGTTAAAACATGATTTTGGACAATGTTCATGGAACTCAGTTTAAAACGGACTTGCAGACTTGAAAACCCTTGCCTATTGTAGAGCGCGCCTCCTACTTCCACTGCTGAACGAAAACCCATGATTTTGGACCCTGTTTTCATGCGAAAAGGCTAAAAGAAATGTTTCACGTTTGTTACACTCAAACAGTGTCTCCTCTCATATGCTGAACTGGTCGCATTGTGGATTTTGGTTAAAACATGATTTTGGACAATGTTCATGGAACTCAGTTTAAAACGGACTTGCAGACTTGAAAACCCTTGCCTATTGTAGAGCGCGCCTCCTACTTCCACTGCTGAACGAAAACCCATGATTTTGGACCCTGTTTTCATGCGAAAAGGCTAAAAGAAATGTTTCACGTTTGTTACACTCAAACAGTGTCTCCTCTCATATGCTGAACTGGTCGCATTGTGGAGTTTGGTTAAAACATGATTTTGGACAATGTTCATGGAACTCAGTTTAAAACGGACTTGCAGACTTGAAAACCCTTGCCTATTGTAGAGCGCGCCTCCTACTTCCACTGCTGAACGAAAACCCATGATTTTGGACCCTGTTTTCATGCGAAAAGGCTAAAAGAAATGTTTCACGTTTGTTACACTCAAACAGTGTCTCTTCTCATATGCTGAACTGGTCGCATTGTGGATTTTGGTTAAAACATGATTTTGGACAATGTTCATGGAACTCAGCTTAAAACGTACTTGCAGACTTGAAAACCCTTGCCTATTGTAGAGCGCGCCTCCTACTTCCACTGCTGAACGAAAACCCATGATTTTGGACCCTGTTTTCATGCGAAAAGGCTAAAAGAAATGTTTCACGTTTGTTACACTCAAACAGTGTCTCCTCTCATATGCTGAACTGGTCGCATTGTGGATTTTGGTTAAAACATGATTTTGGACAATGTTCATGGAACTCAGTTTAAAACGGACTTGCAGACTTGAAAACCCTTGCCTATTGTAGAGCGCGCCTCCTACTTCCACTGCTGAACGAAAACCCATGATTTTGGACCCTGTTTTCATGCGAAAAGGCTAAAAGAAATGTTTCACGTTTGTTACACTCAAACAGTGTCTCCTCTCATATGCTGAACTGGTCGCATTGTGGATTTTGGTTAAAACATGATTTTGGACAATGTTCATGGAACTCAGCTTAAAACGTACTTGCAGACTTGAAAACCCTTGCCTATTGTAGAGCGCGCCTCCTACTTCCACTGCTGAACGAAAACCCATGATTTTGGACCCTGTTTTCATGCGAAAAGGCTAAAAGAAATGTTTCACGTTTGTTACACTCAAACAGTGTCTCTTCTCATATGCTGAACTGGTCGCATTGTGGATTTTGGTTAAAACATGATTTTGGACAATGTTCATGGAACTCAGTTTAAAACGGACTTGCAGACTTGAAAACCCTTGCCTATTGTAGAGCGCGCCTCCTACTTCCACTGCTGAACGAAAACCCATGATTTTGGACCCTGTTTTCATGCGAAAAGGCTAAAAGAAATGTTTCACGTTTGTTACACTCAAACAGTGTCTCCTCTCATATGCTGAACTGGTCGCATTGTGGATTTTGGTTAAAACATGATTTTGGACAATGTTCATGGAACTCAGTTTAAAACCTACTTGCAGACTTGAAAACCCTTGCCTATTGTAGAGCGCGCCTCCTACTTCCACTGCTGAACGAAAACCCATGATTTTGGACCCTGTTTTCATGCGAAAAGGCTAAAAGAAATGTTTCACGTTTGTTACACTCAAACAGTGTCTCCTCTCATATGCTGAACTGGTCGCATTGTGGAGTTTGGTTAAAACATGATTTTGGACAATGTTCATGGAACTCAGTTTAAAACGGACTTGCAGACTTGAAAACCCTTGCCTATTGTAGAGCGCGCCTCCTACTTCCACTGCTGAACGAAAACCCATGATTTTGGACCCTGTTTTCATGCGAAAAGGCTAAAAGAAATGTTTCACGTTTGTTACACTCAAACAGTGTCTCCTCTCATATGCTGAACTGGTCGCATTGTGGATTTTGGTTAAAACATGATTTTGGACAATGTTCATGGAACTCAGTTTAAAACGGACTTGCAGACTTGAAAACCCTTGCCTATTGTAGAGCGCGCCTCCTACTTCCACTGCTGAACGAAAACCCATGATTTTGGACCCTGTTTTCATGCGAAAAGGCTAAAAGAAATGTTTCACGTTTGTTACACTCAAACAGTGTCTCCTCTCATATGCTGAACTGGTCGCATTGTGGATTTTGGTTAAAACATGATTTTGGACAATGTTCATGGAACTCAGTTTAAAACGGACTTGCAGACTTGAAAACCCTTGCCTATTGTAGAGCGCGCCTCCTACTTCCACTGCTGAACGAAAACCCATGATTTTGGACCCTGTTTTCATGCGAAAAGGCTAAAAGAAATGTTTCACGTTTGTTACACTCAAACAGTGTCTCTTCTCATATGCTGAACTGGTCGCATTGTGGATTTTGGTTAAAACATGATTTTGGACAATGTTCATGGAACTCAGTTTAAAACGGACTTGCAGACTTGAAAACCCTTGCCTATTGTAGAGCGCGCCTCCTACTTCCACTGCTGAACGAAAACCCATGATTTTGGACCCTGTTTTCATGCGAAAAGGCTAAAAGAAATGTTTCACGTTTGTTACACTCAAACAGTGTCTCCTCTCATATGCTGAACTGGTCGCATTGTGGATTTTGGTTAAAACATGATTTTGGACAATGTTCATGGAACTCAGCTTAAAACGTACTTGCAGACTTGAAAACCCTTGCCTATTGTAGAGCGCGCCTCCTACTTCCACTGCTGAACGAAAACCCATGATTTTGGACCCTGTTTTCATGCGAAAAGGCTAAAAGAAATGTTTCACGTTTGTTACACTCAAACAGTGTCTCTTCTCATATGCTGAACTGGTCGCATTGTGGATTTTGGTTAAAACATGATTTTGGACAATGTTCATGGAACTCAGTTTAAAACCTACTTGCAGACTTGAAAACCCTTGCCTATTGTAGAGCGCGCCTCCTACTTCCACTGCTGAACGAAAACCCATGATTTTGGACCCTGTTTTCATGCGAAAAGGCTAAAAGAAATGTTTCACGTTTGTTACACTCAAACAGTGTCTCCTCTCATATGCTGAACTGGTCGCATTGTGGAGTTTGGTTAAAACATGATTTTGGACAATGTTCATGGAACTCAGTTTAAAACGGACTTGCAGACTTGAAAACCCTTGCCTATTGTAGAGCGCGCCTCCTACTTCCACTGCTGAACGAAAACCCATGATTTTGGACCCTGTTTTCATGCGAAAAGGCTAAAAGAAATGTTTCACGTTTGTTACACTCAAACAGTGTCTCCTCTCATATGCTGAACTGGTCGCATTGTGGATTTTGGTTAAAACATGATTTTGGACAATGTTCATGGAACTCAGTTTAAAACGGACTTGCAGACTTGAAAACCCTTGCCTATTGTAGAGCGCGCCTCCTACTTCCACTGCTGAACGAAAACCCATGATTTTGGACCCTGTTTTCATGCGAAAAGGCTAAAAGAAATGTTTCACGTTTGTTACACTCAAACAGTGTCTCCTCTCATATGCTGAACTGGTCGCATTGTGGAGTTTGGTTAAAACATGATTTTGGACAATGTTCATGGAACTCAGTTTAAAACGGACTTGCAGACTTGAAAACCCTTGCCTATTGTAGAGCGCGCCTCCTACTTCCACTGCTGAACGAAAACCCATGATTTTGGACCCTGTTTTCATGCGAAAAGGCTAAAAGAAATGTTTCACGTTTGTTACACTCAAACAGTGTCTCTTCTCATATGCTGAACTGGTCGCATTGTGGATTTTGGTTAAAACATGATTTTGGACAATGTTCATGGAACTCAGCTTAAAACGTACTTGCAGACTTGAAAACCCTTGCCTATTGTAGAGCGCGCCTCCTACTTCCACTGCTGAACGAAAACCCATGATTTTGGACCCTGTTTTCATGCGAAAAGGCTAAAAGAAATGTTTCACGTTTGTTACACTCAAACAGTGTCTCCTCTCATATGCTGAACTGGTCGCATTGTGGATTTTGGTTAAAACATGATTTTGGACAATGTTCATGGAACTCAGTTTAAAACGGACTTGCAGACTTGAAAACCCTTGCCTATTGTAGAGCGCGCCTCCTACTTCCACTGCTGAACGAAAACCCATGATTTTGGACCCTGTTTTCATGCGAAAAGGCTAAAAGAAATGTTTCACGTTTGTTACACTCAAACAGTGTCTCCTCTCATATGCTGAACTGGTCGCATTGTGGATTTTGGTTAAAACATGATTTTGGACAATGTTCATGGAACTCAGCTTAAAACGTACTTGCAGACTTGAAAACCCTTGCCTATTGTAGAGCGCGCCTCCTACTTCCACTGCTGAACGAAAACCCATGATTTTGGACCCTGTTTTCATGCGAAAAGGCTAAAAGAAATGTTTCACGTTTGTTACACTCAAACAGTGTCTCTTCTCATATGCTGAACTGGTCGCATTGTGGATTTTGGTTAAAACATGATTTTGGACAATGTTCATGGAACTCAGTTTAAAACGGACTTGCAGACTTGAAAACCCTTGCCTATTGTAGAGCGCGCCTCCTACTTCCACTGCTGAACGAAAACCCATGATTTTGGACCCTGTTTTCATGCGAAAAGGCTAAAAGAAATGTTTCACGTTTGTTACACTCAAACAGTGTCTCCTCTCATATGCTGAACTGGTCGCATTGTGGATTTTGGTTAAAACATGATTTTGGACAATGTTCATGGAACTCAGTTTAAAACCTACTTGCAGACTTGAAAACCCTTGCCTATTGTAGAGCGCGCCTCCTACTTCCACTGCTGAACGAAAACCCATGATTTTGGACCCTGTTTTCATGCGAAAAGGCTAAAAGAAATGTTTCACGTTTGTTACACTCAAACAGTGTCTCCTCTCATATGCTGAACTGGTCGCATTGTGGAGTTTGGTTAAAACATGATTTTGGACAATGTTCATGGAACTCAGTTTAAAACGGACTTGCAGACTTGAAAACCCTTGCCTATTGTAGAGCGCGCCTCCTACTTCCACTGCTGAACGAAAACCCATGATTTTGGACCCTGTTTTCATGCGAAAAGGCTAAAAGAAATGTTTCACGTTTGTTACACTCAAACAGTGTCTCCTCTCATATGCTGAACTGGTCGCATTGTGGATTTTGGTTAAAACATGATTTTGGACAATGTTCATGGAACTCAGTTTAAAACGGACTTGCAGACTTGAAAACCCTTGCCTATTGTAGAGCGCGCCTCCTACTTCCACTGCTGAACGAAAACCCATGATTTTGGACCCTGTTTTCATGCGAAAAGGCTAAAAGAAATGTTTCACGTTTGTTACACTCAAACAGTGTCTCCTCTCATATGCTGAACTGGTCGCATTGTGGATTTTGGTTAAAACATGATTTTGGACAATGTTCATGGAACTCAGTTTAAAACGGACTTGCAGACTTGAAAACCCTTGCCTATTGTAGAGCGCGCCTCCTACTTCCACTGCTGAACGAAAACCCATGATTTTGGACCCTGTTTTCATGCGAAAAGGCTAAAAGAAATGTTTCACGTTTGTTACACTCAAACAGTGTCTCCTCTCATATGCTGAACTGGTCGCATTGTGGATTTTGGTTAAAACATGATTTTGGACAATGTTCATGGAACTCAGTTTAAAACCTACTTGCAGACTTGAAAACCCTTGCCTATTGTAGAGCGCGCCTCCTACTTCCACTGCTGAACGAAAACCCATGATTTTGGACCCTGTTTTCATGCGAAAAGGCTAAAAGAAATGTTTCACGTTTGTTACACTCAAACAGTGTCTCCTCTCATATGCTGAACTGGTCGCATTGTGGATTTTGGTTAAAACATGATTTTGGACAATGTTCATGGAACTCAGTTTAAAACGGACTTGCAGACTTGAAAACCCTTGCCTATTGTAGAGCGCGCCTCCTACTTCCACTGCTGAACGAAAACCCATGATTTTGGACCCTGTTTTCATGCGAAAAGGCTAAAAGAAATGTTTCACGTTTGTTACACTCAAACAGTGTCTCCTCTCATATGCTGAACTGGTCGCATTGTGGAGTTTGGTTAAAACATGATTTTGGACAATGTTCATGGAACTCAGTTTAAAACGGACTTGCAGACTTGAAAACCCTTGCCTATTGTAGAGCGCGCCTCCTACTTCCACTGCTGAACGAAAACCCATGATTTTGGACCCTGTTTTCATGCGAAAAGGCTAAAAGAAATGTTTCACGTTTGTTACACTCAAACAGTGTCTCTTCTCATATGCTGAACTGGTCGCATTGTGGATTTTGGTTAAAACATGATTTTGGACAATGTTCATGGAACTCAGCTTAAAACGTACTTGCAGACTTGAAAACCCTTGCCTATTGTAGAGCGCGCCTCCTACTTCCACTGCTGAACGAAAACCCATGATTTTGGACCCTGTTTTCATGCGAAAAGGCTAAAAGAAATGTTTCACGTTTGTTACTCTCAAACAGTGTCTCCTCTCATATGCTGAACTGGTCGCATTGTGGATTTTGGTTAAAACATGATTTTGGACAATGTTCATGGAACTCAGTTTAAAACGGACTTGCAGACTTGAAAACCCTTGCCTATTGTAGAGCGCGCCTCCTACTTCCACTGCTGAACGAAAACCCATGATTTTGGACCCTGTTTTCATGCGAAAAGGCTAAAAGAAATGTTTCACGTTTGTTACACTCAAACAGTGTCTCCTCTCATATGCTGAACTGGTCGCATTGTGGATTTTGGTTAAAACATGATTTTGGACAATGTTCATGGAACTCAGCTTAAAACGTACTTGCAGACTTGAAAACCCTTGCCTATTGTAGAGCGCGCCTCCTACTTCCACTGCTGAACGAAAACCCATGATTTTGGACCCTGTTTTCATGCGAAAAGGCTAAAAGAAATGTTTCACGTTTGTTACACTCAAACAGTGTCTCTTCTCATATGCTGAACTGGTCGCATTGTGGATTTTGGTTAAAACATGATTTTGGACAATGTTCATGGAACTCAGTTTAAAACGGACTTGCAGACTTGAAAACCCTTGCCTATTGTAGAGCGCGCCTCCTACTTCCACTGCTGAACGAAAACCCATGATTTTGGACCCTGTTTTCATGCGAAAAGGCTAAAAGAAATGTTTCACGTTTGTTACACTCAAACAGTGTCTCCTCTCATATGCTGAACTGGTCGCATTGTGGATTTTGGTTAAAACATGATTTTGGACAATGTTCATGGAACTCAGTTTAAAACCTACTTGCAGACTTGAAAACCCTTGCCTATTGTAGAGCGCGCCTCCTACTTCCACTGCTGAACGAAAACCCATGATTTTGGACCCTGTTTTCATGCGAAAAGGCTAAAAGAAATGTTTCACGTTTGTTACACTCAAACAGTGTCTCCTCTCATATGCTGAACTGGTCGCATTGTGGAGTTTGGTTAAAACATGATTTTGGACAATGTTCATGGAACTCAGTTTAAAACGGACTTGCAGACTTGAAAACCCTTGCCTATTGTAGAGCGCGCCTCCTACTTCCACTGCTGAACGAAAACCCATGATTTTGGACCCTGTTTTCATGCGAAAAGGCTAAAAGAAATGTTTCACGTTTGTTACACTCAAACAGTGTCTCCTCTCATATGCTGAACTGGTCGCATTGTGGATTTTGGTTAAAACATGATTTTGGACAATGTTCATGGAACTCAGTTTAAAACGGACTTGCAGACTTGAAAACCCTTGCCTATTGTAGAGCGCGCCTCCTACTTCCACTGCTGAACGAAAACCCATGATTTTGGACCCTGTTTTCATGCGAAAAGGCTAAAAGAAATGTTTCACGTTTGTTACACTCAAACAGTGTCTCCTCTCATATGCTGAACTGGTCGCATTGTGGATTTTGGTTAAAACATGATTTTGGACAATGTTCATGGAACTCAGTTTAAAACGGACTTGCAGACTTGAAAACCCTTGCCTATTGTAGAGCGCGCCTCCTACTTCCACTGCTGAACGAAAACCCATGATTTTGGACCCTGTTTTCATGCGAAAAGGCTAAAAGAAATGTTTCACGTTTGTTACACTCAAACAGTGTCTCCTCTCATATGCTGAACTGGTCGCATTGTGGATTTTGGTTAAAACATGATTTTGGACAATGTTCATGGAACTCAGTTTAAAACGGACTTGCAGACTTGAAAACCCTTGCCTATTGTAGAGCGCGCCTCCTACTTCCACTGCTGAACGAAAACCCATGATTTTGGACCCTGTTTTCATGCGAAAAGGCTAAAAGAAATGTTTCACATTTGTTACACTCAAACAGTGTCTCCTCTCATATGCTGAACTGGTCGCATTGTGGATTTTGGTTAAAACATGATTTTGGACAATGTTCATGGAACTCAGTTTAAAACCTACTTGCAGACTTGAAAACCCTTGCCTATTGTAGAGCGCGCCTCCTACTTCCACTGCTGAACGAAAACCCATGATTTTGGACCCTGTTTTCATGCGAAAAGGCTAAAAGAAATGTTTCACGTTTGTTACACTCAAACAGTGTCTCCTCTCATATGCTGAACTGGTCGCATTGTGGATTTTGGTTAAAACATGATTTTGGACAATGTTCATGGAACTCAGTTTAAAACGGACTTGCAGACTTGAAAACCCTTGCCTATTGTAGAGCGCGCCTCCTACTTCCACTGCTGAACGAAAACCCATGATTTTGGACCTTGTTTTCATGCGAAAAGGCTAAAAGAAATGTTTCACGTTTGTTACACTCAAACAGTGTCTCCTCTCATATGCTGAACTGGTCGCATTGTGGATTTTGGTTAAAACATGATTTTGGACAATGTTCATGGAACTCAGTTTAAAACGGACTTGCAGACTTGAAAACCCTTGCCTATTGTAGAGCGCGCCTCCTACTTCCACTGCTGAACGAAAACCCATGATTTTGGACCCTGTTTTCATGCGAAAAGGCTAAAAGAAATGTTTCACGTTTGTTACACTCAAACAGTGTCTCCTCTCATATGCTGAACTGGTCGCATTGTGGATTTTGGTTAAAACATGATTTTGGACAATGTTCATGGAACTCAGTTTAAAACCTACTTGCAGACTTGAAAACCCTTGCCTATTGTAGAGCGCGCCTCCTACTTCCACTGCTGAACGAAAACCCATGATTTTGGACCCTGTTTTCATGCGAAAAGGCTAAAAGAAATGTTTCACGTTTGTTACACTCAAACAGTGTCTCTTCTCATATGCTGAACTGGTCGCATTGTGGATTTTGGTTAAAACATGATTTTGGACAATGTTCATGGAACTCAGCTTAAAACGTACTTGCAGACTTGAAAACCCTTGCCTATTGTAGAGCGCGGCCTCCTACTTCCACTGCTGAACGAAAACCATGATTTTGGACCCTGTTTTCATGCGAAAGGCTAAAAGAAATGTTTCACATTTGTTACACTCAAACAGTGTCTCTCTCATATGCTGAACTTGTCGCATTGGTGGATTTTGGTTAAACATGATTTTGGACAATGTTCATGAACTCAGTTTAAAACCTACTTGCAGACTTGAAAACCCTTGCGCTATTGTAGAGCCTGCCTCCTACTTCCACTGCTGAACGAAAACCCATGATTTTGGACCCTGTTTTCATGCGAAAAGGCTAAAAGAAATGTTTCACGTTTGTTACACTCAAACAGTGTCTCCTCTCATATGCTGAACTGGTCGCATTGTGGATTTTGGTTAAAACATGATTTTGGACAATGTTCATGGAACTCAGTTTAAAACGGACTTGCAGACTTGAAAACCCTTGCCTATTGTAGAGCGCGCCTCCTACTTCCACTGCTGAACGAAAACCCATGATTTTGGACCCTGTTTTCATGCGAAAAGGCTAAAAGAAATGTTTCACGTTTGTTACACTCAAACAGTGTCTCCTCTCATATGCTGAACTGGTCGCATTGTGGATTTTGGTTAAAACATGATTTTGGACAATGTTCATGGAACTCAGTTTAAAACGGACTTGCAGACTTGAAAACCCTTGCCTATTGTAGAGCGCGCCTCCTACTTCCACTGCTGAACGAAAACCCATGATTTTGGACCCTGTTTTCATGCGAAAAGGCTAAAAGAAATGTTTCACGTTTGTTACACTCAAACAGTGTCTCCTCTCATATGCTGAACTGGTCGCATTGTGGATTTTGGTTAAAACATGATTTTGGACAATGTTCATGGAACTCAGTTTAAAACGGACTTGCAGACTTGAAAACCCTTGCCTATTGTAGAGCGCGCCTCCTACTTCCACTGCTGAACGAAAAACCCATGATTTTGGACCCTGTTTTCATGCGAAAAGGCTAAAAGAAATGTTTCACGTTTGTTACACTCAAACAGTGTCTCCTCTCATATGCTGAACTGGTCGCATTGTGGATTTTGGTTAAAACATGATTTTGGACAATGTTCATGGAACTCAGTTTAAAACGGACTTGCAGACTTGAAAACCCTTGCCTATTGTAGAGCGCGCCTCCTACTTCCACTGCTGAACGAAAACCCATGATTTTGGACCCTGTTTTCATGCGAAAAAGGCTAAAAGAAATGTTTCACGTTTGTTACACTCAAACAGTGTCTCCTCTCATATGCTGAACTGGTCGCATTGTGGATTTTGGTTAAAACATGATTTTGGACAATGTTCATGGAACCCAGTTTAAAACGGACTTGCAGACTTGAAAACCCTTGCCTATTGTAGAGCGCGCCTCCTACTTCCACTGCTGAACGAAAACCCATGATTTTGGACCCTGTTTTCATGCGAAAAGGCTAAAAGAAATGTTTCACGTTTGTTACACTCAAACAGTGTCTCCTCTCATATGCTGAACTGGTCGCATTGTGGATTTTGGTTAAAACATGATTTTGGACAATGTTCATGGAACTCAGTTTAAAACCTACTTGCAGACTTGAAAACCCTTGCCTATTGTAGAGCGCGCCTCCTACTTCCACTGCTGAACGAAACCCATGATTTTGGACCCTGTTTTCATGCGAAAAGGCTAAAAGAAATGTTTCACGTTTGTTACACTCAAACAGTGTCTCCTCTCATATGCTGAACTGGTCGCATTGTGGATTTTGGTTAAAACATGATTTTGGACAATGTTCATGGAACTCAGTTTAAAACGGACTTGCAGACTTGAAAACCCTTGCCTATTGTAGAGCGCGCCTCCTACTTCCACTGCTGAACGAAAACCCATGATTTTGGACCCTGTTTTCATGCGAAAAGGCTAAAAGAAATGTTTCACGTTTGTTACACTCAAACAGTGTCTCCTCTCATATGCTGAACTGGTCGCATTGTGAATTTTGGTTAAAACATGATTTTGGACAATGTTCATGGAACTCAGTTTAAAACGGACTTGCAGACTTGAAAACCCTTGCCTATTGTAGAGCGCGCCTCCTACTTCCACTGCTGAACGAAAACCCATGATTTTGGACCCTGTTTTCATGCGAAAAGGCTAAAAGAAATGTTTCACGTTTGTTACACTCAAACAGTGTCTCTTCTCATATGCTGAACTGGTCGCATTGTGGATTTTGGTTAAAACATGATTTTGGACAATGTTCATGGAACTCAGCTTAAAACGTACTTGCAGACTTGAAAACCCTTGCCTATTGTAGAGCGCGCCTCCTACTTCCACTGCTGAACGAAAACCCATGATTTTGGACCCTGTTTTCATGCGAAAAGGCTAAAAGAAATGTTTCACGTTTGTTACACTCAAACAGTGTCTCCTCTCATATGCTGAACTGGTCGCATTGTGGATTTTGGTTAAAACATGATTTTGGACAATGTTCATGGAACTCAGTTTAAAACGGACTTGCAGACTTGAAAACCCTTGCCTATTGTAGAGCGCGCCTCCTACTTCCACTGCTGAACGAAAACCCATGATTTTGGACCCTGTTTTCATGCGAAAAGGCTAAAAGAAATGTTTCACGTTTGTTACACTCAAACAGTGTCTCCTCTCATATGCTGAACTGGTCGCATTGTGGATTTTGGTTAAAACATGATTTTGGACAATGTTCATGGAACTCAGCTTAAAACGTACTTGCAGACTTGAAAACCCTTGCCTATTGTAGAGCGCGCCTCCTACTTCCACTGCTGAACGAAAACCCATGATTTTGGACCCTGTTTTCATGCGAAAAGGCTAAAGAAATGTTTCACGTTTGTTACACTCAAACAGTGTCTCCTTCTCATATGCTGAACTGGTCGCATTGTGGATTTTGGTTAAAACATGATTTTGGACAATGTTCATGGAACTCAGTTTAAAACGGACTTGCAGACTTGAAAACCCTTGCCTATTGTAGAGCGCGCCTCCTACTTCCACTGCTGAACGAAAACCCATGATTTTGGACCCTGTTTTCATGCGAAAAGGCTAAAAGAAATGTTTCACGTTTGTTACACTCAAACAGTGTCTCCTCTCATATGCTGAACTGGTCGCATTGTGGATTTTGGTTAAAACATGATTTTGGACAATGTTCATGGAACTCAGTTTAAAACGGACTTGCAGACTTGAAAACCCTTGCCTATTGTAGAGCGCGCCTCCTACTTCCACTGCTGAACGAAAACCCATGATTTTGGACCCTGTTTCATGCGAAAAGGCTAAAAGAAATGTTTCACGTTTGTTACACTCAAACAGTGTCTCCTCTCATATGCTGAACTGGTCGCATTGTGGATTTTGGTTAAAACATGATTTTGGACAATGTTCATGGAACTCAGTTTAAAACGGACTTGCAGACTTGAAAACCCTTGCCTATTGTAGAGCGCGCCTCCTACTTCCACTGCTGAACGAAAACCCATGATTTTGGACCCTGTTTTCATGCGAAAAGGCTAAAAGAAATGTTTCACGTTTGTTACACTCAAACAGTGTCTCCTCTCATATGCTGAACTGGTCGCATTGTGGATTTTGGTTAAAACATGATTTTGGACAATGTTCATGGAACTCAGTTTAAAACGGACTTGCAGACTTGAAAACCCTTGCCTATTGTAGAGCGTGCCTCCTACTTCCACTGCTGAACGAAAACCCATGATTTTGGACCCTGTTTTCATGCGAAAAGGCTAAAAGAAATGTTTCACGTTTGTTACACTCAAACAGTGTCTCCTCTCATATGCTGAACTGGTCGCATTGTGGATTTTGGTTAAAACATGATTTTGGACAATGTTCATGGAACTCAGTTTAAAACGGACTTGCAGACTTGAAAACCCTTGCCTATTGTAGAGCGCGCCTCCTACTTCCACTGCTGAACGAAAACCCATGATTTTGGACCCTGTTTTCATGCGAAAAGGCTAAAAGAAATGTTTCACGTTTGTTACACTCAAACAGTGTCTCCTCTCATATGCTGAACTGGTCGCATTGTGGATTTTGGTTAAAACATGATTTTGGACAATGTTCATGGAACTCAGTTTAAAACGGACTTGCAGACTTGAAAACCCTTGCCTATTGTAGAGCGCGCCTCCTACTTCCACTGCTGAACGAAAACCCATGATTTTGGACCCTGTTTTCATGCGAAAAGGCTAAAAGAAATGTTTCACGTTTGTTACACTCAAACAGTGTCTCCTCTCATATGCTGAACTGGTCGCATTGTGGATTTTGGTTAAAACATGATTTTGGACAATGTTCATGGAACTCAGTTTAAAACGACTTGCAGACTTGAAAACCCTTGCCTATTGTAGAGCGCGCCTCCTACTTCCACTGCTGAACGAAAACCCATGATTTTGGACCCTGTTTTCATGCGAAAAGGCTAAAAGAAATGTTTCACGTTTGTTACACTCAAACAGTGTCTCCTCTCATATGCTGAACTGGTCGCATTGTGGATTTTGGTTAAAACATGATTTTGGACAATGTTCATGGAACTCAGTTTAAAACGGACTTGCAGACTTGAAAACCCTTGCCTATTGTAGAGCGCGCCTCCTACTTCCACTGCTGAACGAAAACCCATGATTTTGGACCCTGTTTTCATGCGAAAAGGCTAAAAGAAATGTTTCACGTTTGTTACACTCAAACAGTGTCTCCTCTCATATGCTGAACTGGTCGCATTGTGGATTTTGGTTAAAACATGATTTTGGACAATGTTCATGGAACTCAGTTTAAAACGGACTTGCAGACTTGAAAACCCTTGCCTATTGTAGAGCGCGCCTCCTACTTCCACTGCTGAACGAAAACCATGATTTTGGACCCTGTTTTCATGCGAAAAGGCTAAAAGAAATGTTTCACGTTTGTTACACTCAAACAGTGTCTCCTCTCATATGCTGAACTGGTCGCATTGTGGATTTTGGTTAAAACATGATTTTGGACAATGTTCATGGAACTCAGCTTAAAACGTACTTGCAGACTTGAAAACCCTTGCCTATTGTAGAGCGCGCCTCCTACTTCCACTGCTGAACGAAAACCCATGATTTTGGACCCTGTTTTCATGCGAAAAGGCTAAAAGAAATGTTTCACGTTTGTTACACTCAAACAGTGTCTCCTCTCATATGCTGAACTGGTCGCATTGTGGATTTTGGTTAAAACATGATTTTGGACAATGTTCATGGAACTCAGTTAAAACGGACTTGCAGACTTGAAAACCCTTGCCTATTGTAGAGCGCGCCTCCTACTTCCACTGCTGAACGAAAACCCATGATTTTGGACCCTGTTTTCATGCGAAAAGGCTAAAAGAAATGTTTCACGTTTGTTACACTCAAACAGTGTCTCCTCTCATATGCTGAACTGGTCGCATTGTGGATTTTGGTTAAAACATGATTTTGGACAATGTTCATGGAACTCAGCTTAAAACGGACTTGCAGACTTGAAAACCCTTGCCTATTGTAGAGCGCGCCTCCTACTTCCACTGCTGAACGAAAACCCATGATTTTGGACCCTGTTTTCATGCGAAAAGGCTAAAAGAAATGTTTCACGTTTGTTACACTCAAACAGTGTCTCTCTCATATGCTGAACTGGTCGCATTGTGGATTTTGGTTAAAACATGATTTTGGACAATGTTCATGGAACTCAGTTTAAAACGGACTTGCAGACTTGAAAACCCTTGCCTATTGTAGAGCGCGCCTCCTACTTCCACTGCTGAACGAAAACCCATGATTTTGGACCCTGTTTTCATGCGAAAAGGCTAAAAGAAATGTTTCACGTTTGTTACACTCAAACAGTGTCTCCTCTCATATGCTGAACTGGTCGCATTGTGGATTTTGGTTAAAACATGATTTTGGACAATGTTCATGGAACTCAGTTTAAAACGGACTTGCAGACTTGAAAACCCTTGCCTATTGTAGAGCGCGCCTCCTACTTCCACTGCTGAACGAAAACCCATGATTTTGGACCCTGTTTTCATGCGAAAAGGCTAAAAGAAATGTTTCACGTTTGTTACACTCAAACAGTGTCTCCTCTCATATGCTGAACTGGTCGCATTGTGGATTTTGGTTAAAACATGATTTTGGACAATGTTCATGGAACTCAGTTTAAAACGGACTTGCAGACTTGAAAACCCTTGCCTATTGTAGAGCGCGCCTCCTACTTCCACTGCTGAACGAAAACCCATGATTTTGGACCCTGTTTTCATGCGAAAAGGCTAAAAGAAATGTTTCACGTTTGTTACACTCAAACAGTGTCTCCTCTCATATGCTGAACTGGTCGCATTGTGATTTTGGTTAAACATGATTTTGGACAATGTTCATGGAACTCAGTTTAAAACGGACTTGCAGACTTGAAAACCCTTGCCTATTGTAGAGCGCGCCTCCTACTTCCACTGCTGAACGAAAACCCATGATTTTGGACCCTGTTTTCATGCGAAAAGGCTAAAAGAAATGTTTCACGTTTGTTACACTCAAACAGTGTCTCCTCTCATATGCTGAACTGGTCGCATTGTGGATTTTGGTTAAAACATGATTTGGACAATGTTCATGGAACTCAGTTTAAAACGGACTTGCAGACTTGAAAACCCTTGCCTATTGTAGAGCGCGCCTCCTACTTCCACTGCTGAACGAAAACCCATGATTTTGGACCCTGTTTTCATGCGAAAAGGCTAAAAGAAATGTTTCACGTTTGTTACACTCAAACAGTGTCTCCTCTCATATGCTGAACTGGTCGCATTGTGGATTTTGGTTAAAACATGATTTTGGACAATGTTCATGGAACTCAGCTTAAAACGGACTTGCAGACTTGAAAACCCTTGCCTATTGTAGAGCGCGCCTCCTACTTCCACTGCTGAACGAAAACCCATGATTTTGGACCCTGTTTTCATGCGAAAAGGCTAAAAGAAATGTTTCACGTTTGTTACACTCAAACAGTGTCTCCTCTCATATGCTGAACTGGTCGCATTGTGGATTTTGGTTAAAACATGATTTTGGACAATGTTCATGGAACTCAGTTTAAAACGGACTTGCAGACTTGAAAACCCTTGCCTATTGTAGAGCGCGCCTCCTACTTCCACTGCTGAACGAAAACCCATGATTTTGACCCTGTTTTCATGCGAAAAGGCTAAAAGAAATGTTTCACGTTTGTTACACTCAAACAGTGTCTCCTCTCATATGCTGAACTGGTCGCATTGTGGATTTTGGTTAAAACATGATTTTGGACAATGTTCATGGAACTCAGTTTAAAACGGACTTGCAGACTTGAAAACCCTTGCCTATTGTAGAGCGCGCCTCCTACTTCCACTGCTGAACGAAAACCCATGATTTTGGACCCTGTTTTCATGCGAAAAGGCTAAAAGAAATGTTTCACGTTTGTTACACTCAAACAGTGTCTCTCTCATATGCTGAACTGGTCGCATTGTGGATTTTGGTTAAAACATGATTTTGGACAATGTTCATGGAACTCAGTTTAAAACGGACTTGCAGACTTGAAACCCTTGCCTATTGTAGAGCGCGCCTCCTACTTCCACTGCTGAACGAAAACCCATGATTTTGGACCCTGTTTTCATGCGAAAAGGCTAAAAGAAATGTTTCACGTTTGTTACACTCAAACAGTGTCTCCTCTCATATGCTGAACTGGTCGCATTGTGGATTTTGGTTAAAACATGATTTTGGACAATGTTCATGGAACTCAGTTTAAAACGGACTTGCAGACTTGAAAACCCTTGCCTATTGTAGAGCGCGCCTCCTACTTCCACTGCTGAACGAAAACCCATGATTTTGGACCCTGTTTTCATGCGAAAAGGCTAAAAGAAATGTTTCACGTTTGTTACACTCAAACAGTGTCTCCTCTCATATGCTGAACTGGTCGCATTGTGGATTTTGGTTAAAACATGATTTTGGACAATGTTCATGGAACTCAGTTTAAAACGGACTTGCAGACTTGAAAACCCTTGCCTATTGTAGAGCGCGCCTCCTACTTCCACTGCTGAACGAAAACCCATGATTTTGGACCCTGTTTTCATGCGAAAAGGCTAAAAGAAATGTTTCACGTTTGTTACACTCAAACAGTGTCTCCTCTCATATGCTGAACTGGTCGCATTGTGGATTTTGGTTAAAACATGATTTTGGACAATGTTCATGGAACTCAGTTTAAAACGGACTTGCAGACTTGAAAACCCTTGCCTATTGTAGAGCGCGCCTCCTACTTCCACTGCTGAACGAAAACCCATGATTTTGGACCCTGTTTTCATGCGAAAAGGCTAAAAGAAATGTTTCACGTTTGTTACACTCAAACAGTGTCTCCTCTCATATGCTGAACTGGTCGCATTGTGATTTTGGTTAAAACATGATTTTGGACAATGTTCATGGAACTCAGTTTAAAACGGACTTGCAGACTTGAAAACCCTTGCCTATTGTAGAGCGCGCCTCCTACTTCCACTGCTGAACGAAAACCCATGATTTTGGACCCTGTTTTCATGCGAAAAGGCTAAAAGAAATGTTTCACGTTTGTTACACTCAAACAGTGTCTCTCTCATATGCTGAACTGGTCGCATTGTGATTTTGGTTAAAACATGATTTTGGACAATGTTCATGGAACTCAGCTTAAAACGTACTTGCAGACTTGAAAACCCTTGCCTATTGTAGAGCGCGCCTCCTACTTCCACTGCTGAACGAAAACCCATGATTTTGGACCCTGTTTTCATGAGAAAAGGCTAAAAGAAATGTTTCACGTTTGTTACACTCAAACAGTGTCTCCTCTCATATGCTGAACTGGTCGCATTGTGGATTTTGGTTAAAACATGATTTTGGACAATGTTCATGGAACTCAGTTTAAAACGGACTTGCAGACTTGAAAACCCTTGCCTATTGTAGAGCGCGCCTCCTACTTCCACTGCTGAACGAAAACCCATGATTTTGGACCCTGTTTTCATGCGAAAAGGCTAAAAGAAATGTTTCACGTTTGTTACACTCAAACAGTGTCTCCTCTCATATGCTGAACTGGTCGCATTGTGGATTTTGGTTAAAACATGATTTTGGACAATGTTCATGGAACTCAGCTTAAAACGTACTTGCAGACTTGAAAACCCTTGCCTATTGTAGAGCGCGCCTCCTACTTCCACTGCTGAACGAAAACCCATGATTTTGGACCCTGTTTTCATGCGAAAAGGCTAAAAGAAATGTTTCACGTTTGTTACACTCAAACAGTGTCTCCTCTCATATGCTGAACTGGTCGCATTGTGGATTTTGGTTAAAACATGATTTTGGACAATGTTCATGGAACTCAGTTTAAAACGGACTTGCAGACTTGAAAACCCTTGCCTATTGTAGAGCGCGCCTCCTACTTCCACTGCTGAACGAAAACCCATGATTTTGGACCCTGTTTTCATGCGAAAAGGCTAAAAGAAATGTTTCACGTTTGTTACACTCAAACAGTGTCTCCTCTCATATGCTGAACTGGTCGCATTGTGGATTTTGGTTAAAACATGATTTTGGACAATGTTCATGGAACTCAGTTTAAAACCGACTTGCAGACTTGAAAACCCTTGCCTATTGTAGAGCGCGCCTCCTACTTCCACTGCTGAACGAAAACCCATGATTTTGGACCCTGTTTTCATGCGAAAAGGCTAAAAGAAATGTTTCACGTTTGTTACACTCAAACAGTGTCTCCTCTCATATGCTGAACTGGTCGCATTGTGGATTTTGGTTAAACATGATTTTGGACAATGTTCATGGAACTCAGTTTTAAAACGACTTGCAGACTTGAAAACCCTTGCCTATTGTAGAGCGCGCCTCCTACTCCACTGCTGAACGAAAACCCATGATTTTGGACCCTGTTTTCATGCGAAAAGGCTAAAAGAAATGTTTCACGTTTGTTACACTCAAACAGTGTCTCCTCTCATATGCTGAACTGGTCGCATTGTGGATTTTGGTTAAAACATGATTTTGGACAATGTTCATGGAACTCAGTTTAAAACGGACTTGCAGACTTGAAAACCCTTGCCTATTGTAGAGCGCGCCTCCTACTTCCACTGCTGAACGAAAACCCATGATTTGGACCCTGTTTTCATGCGAAAAGGCTAAAGAAATGTTTCACGTTTGTTACACTCAAACAGTGTCTCCTCTCATATGCTGAACTGGTCGCATTGTGGATTTTGGTTAAAACATGATTTTGGACAATGTTCATGGAACTCAGTTTAAAACGGACTTGCAGACTTGAAAACCCTTGCCTATTGTAGAGCGCGCCTCCTACTTCCACTGCTGAACGAAAACCCATGATTTTGGACCCTGTTTTCATGCGAAAAGGCTAAAAGAAATGTTTCACGTTTGTTACACTCAAACAGTGTCTCCTCTCATATGCTGAACTGGTCGCATTGTGGATTTTGGTTAAAACATGATTTTGGACAATGTTCATGGAACTCAGTTTAAAACG